>NW_009625258.1:0-39559 GCF_000690535.1 Cariama cristata | reverse complement strand
TCCCCAGAAGGCAAATTAAAAACAAATTAAAAGTCGTGTCTTAAAATGAAACATCCTTTGATTTTGACAGATTTCTTGTGAACACATGAACCTGAACAGCCTGAAAGGGTACTCTGAAACCACAAAGAAGCCCTGGTCGGTCTGTCTTGACGAGAGGTTTAGCCTCATTCATCGAATCAGAAGCAAGCAATGCCGTCTCTATTCCCTTGGGTAAGTGTTCTTTTAAAAAGACAGCAAAATCTTTCATGACACCTAGCTTCAAAAAGCCCTATAGATGCAACACAGCTGCAACAAAGTTGTCTTAAAATACAGACTTTGTTTCGGGTGTGTTTGTTACATGTTGATGTGTTTCTGTAAACTCTGTTTTTAGGGAACGACCTTTATCCATGAGGGTCTTTGTTTTCCTTTGCTTTTCTAATATGGGTATGAAAACAAATTGCTTAATGGTGAGTAGTGAGTGGTAATTCACATAGAGGAAGATGGAAATTAACGAGAGAAACTGAGAAGCCTACAGCATCTTCCCTGAGCAAAAAGGACTTAATAATTGCCAGGTACTTCAGCAGCATTACTTATAAAACTTCATTAACTACACCTGGGACAAAATAGTACACTTCCATATGAGAGTGTGTTTGCAGAGCACTTCAGGGGTGACATGTGCCGAAGTGATAATAATAAAGGCAGTTGTGGCTTTATTTTAAAATGTTTGCAGTGTTTATGATGTTCACAGCACTTGAGACTGAAGTTTTCACTCTTCACAGAACAAGTGCTTTCACAGGTAGTAAAATCACAAATGCAGCCTGTTTCCCTGCTAATGAAACACTCTGTTTCCCAGGAGGATGAGGGAGGTTGATTGTCAGAGTTCATCAAGGCACTGGCCTTTTGCATTGCCCATTGGCGCACAGGTGCATTAGGAGAATGATCGCTGGGGTCCGGAGCTTGTTTCACACGGATCACCACATGGCTGCTGCCTAATAAAACTGTCTTTGCTGTCCTGGGAGTCAGCTTTAGGTTAGAGGTGTACTGAAAGGCTTCATCTCCCTTGAACCAGCGCAGTTTATTTTGTGATTTTTGTTGCTGTGGGTTTACAGATGATGGATAGCAAGGTGTCTGGGTGGCATTTCTCAGTAATTAGCACATGGCAGTTAACAGCAGCAATTAATGTAAAGTGGATGCAGAGTGCACTGCAGTCAAAGGGAGTGTTTTCCATTAATTTGGGTGGGCTTATATTTGGATGGAGCGTATATTGATCTGTAAACACTGAAGTCCTCAGAGGGTGAGGGGCTCTCAGGTTTTGTTCGCTGCATTGCTCTGTGGCAGAACAACAATAACATGCCCCTTAGAGGCAAAATCACATATATGGAGAGCAAGAGTCCAGAGGAGGCCACGAAGATGATCCGAGGGCTGGAGCACCTCTGCTGTGAAGACAGGCTGAGAGAGTTGGGGTTATTCAGCCTGGAGAAGAGAAGGCTCCGGGGAGACCTTAGAGCAGCCTTCCAGTACTTAAAGGGCCTACAAGAAAGCTGGGGAGGGACTTTTGACAAGGGCAGGGAGTGACAGGACAAGGGGCAATGGCAAGGCCAGGTTGGATGGGGCTGTGAGCAACCTGGTCTGGTGGAAGGTGTCCCTGGCCATGGCAGGGGGACTGGAACAACGTGATCTTTAAGGTCCCTTCCAACCAAACCATGCTACGATTCTGACTACTGTTACTTCTTATTTTCTGAATGTTCTTTGCAATCTATTTCAAATTATACTTACCTGGTTTTAATGCAAAATACAGGTTTACATTATTTTTTTTCTCATTTTTTTCACATTCCTGTGAAAGTTAAGCGAGATGCTGTGTTACCCCATGCTCAGGTCCACACTTTACCTGCTTGACTGTCGTGCTGGCTCATTGCCTGAGGCTCCTTCTGGTAGTCAGCGGGGAGAGGCAGGCACAATCGGCTAAGCTAAATAACATTCTGGAGATAGGTATAGCTTTCCTTTGATTATAGAAGAAGTCTGGGATAATGTGGCTGCTGACTTTAGATGTCTTGGCAAAGTACTCAAAGTTCAGTGGAATTAATCTAGACCTTGCCCTTCAAGTTACATGATCATTAACATTAGACCTGAACTCCTGTATTAGTGTCCCTCTTCCGTTTTGCTGTGCACCAAGTGTGGTTTGAGAATGGTATTTTTGTTGAATTGGCCAGTAGGCACAACGCAGAATTGATTTCATCTGTGCTACAAAAGGCAGATTCGGCATGAAGTTGACTGGCACAAAGATAACTTGCTCATGGTTTTGAACAAATCTAAGCTAGTGCATGTATACCAGTGCTTTGTATGTGGTAGTGTTTTAGGTATGGTACAGGGAGCCTGAATGCCAGATTTTCTGTACTGATGGAACAGTAGGGCTTAGCAGAGATTGAAATTGATGTTGGCTCTCACATCAATCATCAGATACACATCTGCAGTAAATACCCAACCATGATGCATCACATGAAACAGCTAAAAAATAAAAAGGAAATATTTGAGGTTAAGGAGGAGCAGTCTTCAATCCTCCAGTTTACTTCTGCAGCCCTTGGAGTTCGTTACTGTATAATTCTTCTCTCAGACTCACTTCCTTTCATTTATTAAAGGCAGAAATGTAATTTTGTTCTGAGTAAGACAAAAATCCCCTTTAAACATTTTTGTTATCTCATACACTTAATAAAGAGCAAAGGGGGAGCAGCTGCTTCTAGTGGAGAACATTCTCTGTGGGGAGGACGGATGGAGGACAAATGTGAAAGTTCAGTGTGAGTGTTACTGGGAATCGTGAATTAAATCCATGTATCATTAAAAATGGAACAAAACATGCTGCTTAGGCTTTGCCTTCTTGAATGCTGTGGAAGAGGTTACTTGTGAATCGGAGTGAGCAGTGTCTGAAACATTTGGAGATCTTTTCAGATTAGTGTTAGTTGCTTCCACTACTGGGAGGCAGCGGTGGTTTTACTTGGGGCACAGGATTTCCCAGTATGATACGTAATGGCAATATGCATTAGTGAACTCTAGTTGTTAGTGCTAAATCTGCTTAGATTACACCAAGTCTGTTACAAACACCACAGGCAGGCACTCAAGCTGGGATAATATAAACGAATAGGATTTCAGAAACTTAACAGTTGAGGTTTAAAGATTCTCTGCAGTACTGTATAAAAGCCCTTTCAAATGGATCTTAAAGTGTAGAGGCTTTAGGATCCAGACAGGGGATGCTTCTTTTTTTCCCCTGGCTGCAGAGGTCAGTTACCTTCCTCTGAGAAAGAAGAGGAGGAGGCGGAACACAGAAAGGGAAAACTGGACCTTAAGATGCATGTCTTCACAGCTCTGTCCTGCGGTCCCAGTGGGAGCTGGAGTACCTGCAGCTATCAGGTGGGATCAGCTACTGGTGTCCCTTATAGCTGTAATGGAGGAGACAGAGCAGCTTTTGTGCCGCCTGTGCACTGGGGTGATGCGGGGCTGGTGTGATGCTCCTTGCTCCTCCATGCAGCACAAGCTGCAGCCCAGCGTTTATTCTGAGCGCGGGGCTCTGTGTACCGTGACCCTCTGCGAACACTGGGTGTGGGGGACAGCCGAGGGACACTGCTCCCCACTGTGCTGCACTCCGTCCTGGGCCGTGTCCCGGCCCCGCTGCCCTGCCAGCAAGCCCTTCCTTCCCACTGGCACGCGGGCTGACAGAGTGGGTCCTGACTGTGCTGTTGCTGCTGCTTTGAAAGCCCACCGCTACCCCTGCTGCCGGGGGCTGCATGCAACTGCTGACTGTAACTGAGCTTTCTTCTTCTTTAC
The DNA here is from genome assembly GCF_000690535.1 of Cariama cristata. NCBI lineage: Eukaryota > Metazoa > Chordata > Aves > Cariamiformes > Cariamidae > Cariama > Cariama cristata. Next base: position 35,764 of record NW_009625258.1, on the reverse strand, counting down.
AGTAAAAATAGGTTGGTGTCTTTAGCGTTTTTTATTTTGCTGTTGCTGGAGGCAGCAGTGGCTCTCTCCTGATGGTGGCGAACGGCCTCTCTAGCGTTCTGTGCCCTCCACACCTTGCTTTTAAAATCATGGTCCCTCTTTAAGTAACACAAAATCTTTCTCAGAAGACCTCATCTGTTTACCTTTTTCATGCTGCTTTAACCCGTAGCATGATAACACATGAGGCAGGAATTTTTCAGACTAGTTCTTTTGGAGATGACCTTGTTTTCTCTCCTAAATATTTGTTGTTGGTTAGATCTCTCTTCAGGCATAAGTTTGAGCTGTTAGCTGGAGTGCCAGAAGATAGATCAGCACCTTCTTCACCCTCATCTATATTTGTTTTCTGTTTTATCACCACTGTGAACCTCCCTTTGCAGTCCGCGTGAGTAGCAATCTGTTTGGAGGCAGCCTGAGGTTTGTCTACATAAAAAGCATCTGGTCCTCTGTTTGTACCAGCTGGTACGGCTGGAAGTGTGTCATAGATGCGTGTGTCGTCAGTCGCTGGTAGGCTCATCACTCTAATGCCGTAACTGTCCCCGGCAATTCGTGTGTTGTCGTTTTTACCCAGCTTCTCGTTCCTAAGGGGTTACACTGGTCTTTGCCCATGAGTGTCCCTTCTGTAGAAAGCCACATACAAACAGATGCGTCGATTCACTGGGTTAACTTCCTAATGTGCGTCGGATGTATTAAAAGAAAACTCCTCTTTTTAACTCCTACGCAGCTGTACAGGCTGGAATCCTGTGAAATAGAGTTGTTCTTACAAGCATGCTGGGCTGCTTTTGCAAACCCTGTCTTGTCCTACTTTCCCAGGATGCCTGAAGGGGAAGATGGGTGAGGAGAAAACCTCTTCAAATAGGGCATCATTACACTGTGCTTGGCAAGTATTGCAGCAACCATCAAACTGTATTGGTAACTTCCAAAACATAGTCTCTTCCAAACATTGTTTCACAAGTTGGATTCATTTTACTTTACCAGTATGTCATCTGTGTAAAACATTTAGTGCTGGCTTAAGGTCGTACCATAGTGTGGCATGATTTAAAATGTACTGTGTTTTACATATTGATGAAAATGGCCAGAATTATTTCATACTCACGCCATTTCTAAGGATAATTGTGATGTAGTGTAGCAGGTGCTCTGGCAGTACATCTAAGAGTACTGCCCTGTAATGATTTGTGTATGACAGATAAATGCTGTTAGTACATAGTGGATATTCTCAGTTAGTACAACTGGTTGAAGCACTGATTTGAAAACCTTGATTCCTTTCCCAGTACTACATGTGTGTACATCCAACAGCGTCATTTTGATCAAGTTTAAGGTTTAGTGCATGATTTGAACCGTGTTTGGAACAAGCTTGGAGATTATGAAGAAAACATCCTGGTTTATGCGGTAGGGAAGGCCTGTGGTCCACACATATGACTGCAATGGTAAATACAAGAATTTTTTAGTTTTAGTGTACCCTATGTGAACCAATGAACTGTAGGAGGTGGGAATATGGCACCGCCTTATAAAGCAGAGCTTCTCCTTGCAGAGGCAGGTACTCAGATAACACTGTTGTATGATGGGGCTATTAATTTTTCCTCTTCTTTGGGGTCTTTGCCAAATTAGCAGCAATCTTTCTCTTAAGTCTGTGTAAAAACTCTGCTACTGTTGTGAAGGGGTTATTTTTAAATTTGCCTTTTTAGCTGTGTCTTCCTGTGCACAGAGAGGGACATTTGGTTCTTGTGTCCTGTCCCTGTTGGTGGCCATTGTGGCTCATCTTTGTAAAACCAGATCATAGACACGGTGGGAAATATGCCTGATTTTTGCAAAACAGTGTTGTATAAATTTTAAATATATTTGCTCTTCTGCTTATGGCTTGGTTATTGGAAGTTTATGCAGTGGGGACTAAGGAAAGTATTGTAATCTTGTTGAAAAAAGCAAATTGAAAATAAAAGAATATATATAAATATAAAATATGAATAGAGGAATAATGATGGCACAAAGGTTCTAATGTTTAATTGATTTTCTTATAAATGCTGTCAACTTCTGAATTAAGAAAAAGCTCTTTGGGAAGATTATCAGCCTGGCTGAAAGCAGTTTAGTTCTTGCCTTGAGAGGAGTCCTTCATTCTAATCATATGCAGTATATTGTATTGAGCTTGAATTTTCTGGTGAGGTTAGTTCATCCCATCCCCTCCAATATTTTCATTCTATAAATGAAAAATTTCATTAAAAGTTTCTTAAGGTCAATTATGAATGTGACATTGGGAAAAAACACATCTTTCTTTAAATTTCCTTTATCTAACTACTCATTCCAAATCTTCAGCAGATATTATTGTGGAGCCTTATCTTTATTTCTGGTTATCCCATCAGAATTAGGGTTAGATAGTACTCAGTGCTGTGGATATATCCCGAGAAGGAGCACAACACCTCCTCCACTTTGCTTCAGAAATAAATAGGTTCAATTTTACCTGCTTTTACTGTGAATCCTCAGAATGTCCTACTCACTAATATTTCTTTTTGCGGCATTAATAGTTACATTTTTTTTGTTTCATAGGCTCGGCAACGATGACAACCAGTTTGAGGTCAGCATGGCCAACAGTGGATGTGAGGTGCATCGCTTTGATCCCAGCATCAAGTCAGCACACGTTCAGGAGGGTCGACACCTCTGGTATCATCGCCTGTCCATTGACTGGAGGGATCCCAACCCAGCCATTGCTGCTCATAAACTTCATAGCAACACAAAGAAGCTGGGCACGATATTGAATGAATTTGGACATCAGAAGGTAAGGGCTCGGGGGTCAGGTTTCTGACTGCAGGATTAGGTGTTGGGAGAGGTGCCGAACTTCCTCCTTGCTGTGTCAGGAGTTTGGACGCTTTCCAAAGTTATCTCCTGACAATGGGTCTTTCTTCAGCAATACTTGTAATGCGTTTCTTGTAGGGGTGCCTTTTCTGTCTTGCTTTTTCTGTGTGCTGGTAACAGCCACCTTCATTTTAAATCACTAGCCATATACTAAATACTTTCCTCCTCCTCCCTTCCTTTTCCCTTCAACTAGCTGGTGACATTGGGTGCAAATATTTTCAGTCCTGTGGAAGTTCTCTACTTTCCCAGAGTACGAGTGCTAAACTACTCATACAGCCAAGTTTATAAAGAGAAAAAAATATTTGGAACAATAATTAGAAAAGAAGAGGTAATGGATGGGTTGTTTACATTTTCAAGGTCACTGGTTGTAATTACAGTCATCAACAACAAAAACATCCTGTTTTGAAATTGGCAGCAATCTGTGGGTTTGTTTTTTAACATTTCCCAGTTTGTTTTTAAGGAACTGTAAAGACATCAGAAATCTTCAAGTCTCAAATGACTGTTGCCAGAATACATTTGAGGAGATTCCTTAGGTTGCTTTTAAGAGAGTTTTCCCTTCAGAGGATAGACAAGCATGAATTCAAACGCTAATATACTTCATTGCCTGCAGCTAGTTCTGCTTGTCTTTGTTAAGAAACAGGCAGCCTGGGCTAAGGAGGAACTTTTCTGTAAGATTTGCAAAGCAAGCAGTGCAATGTTTGTTTGGTTTGTTATTATAAAATGCAAGATGTCCTTTTCAGTTCACTTCTTGCATTTCTTTAGTATTTTCTTTTGGTTCAGGTCTACTGGTTGGACCATTTTGAAGATAAGAGCGGAAAAAAGAAGCTCTTTCGGACTTCTTAGTCACACTGTTACTATACTAGGCTGTTCATTAGTGAAAAATCTGGGGAGAGAGAGAGATGGCTTTCCTTTGACCTGTGCCTTACATTGATTGTTTTGACTTTAGACAAATTAGTTGCAGAGCAAATGATTAATGACCTGGTCCAGAAAAAGCATACGAGTCTTGTGATACACCAGACCTGCTGAGAACAGTCAGTTCTCAGGTTATCATGGTAACACAGAGTGATTGTAAGACCTTCTGTGAGTAAGAAGGGTGTAGCTATGAATTCTGAGTATATAACTTTCTGGGCGAAAGTTATCAGACATGAAAGCAGCTGGCTGGAGTGCGGCCAAGGAACATGATGCACATGTAACACATACAGTCAGGCTTTCCTCTGGCTGTGTACACATGGCACAGGGTCTGGTGAAGTGTGTAGGCACATTGTGAACAGGGTATGCAGCCTCTTGCTCTGTTAGCATTCGGGTAGCTCCCCTGTGCAAAACTATGGCATTAGCGAAGTCGGGAGCTGACTTCCTCCAGGTGAGGATAAAGCTATTACATACTCTGCAGTCCTCTGTTACTTCCCATTTGTGAAATACTTGAATGGGCTGACTCTCCTCACATTGTTCTGTTTAGTTTTTCTTTAATTTGGAAGGCAACCTGAGAGGTTGTATGTTGCATAAAGACACCAATAAGCTCCGATTTATGAAGAGAACATCAAAGTAAATACTGTGATATTCAGGTTTTCATTCTTCGGTGAATGTGAGTGGAATGTTCCCTTGGCTGAATAAATAAGTTAATTCAAAACAGTTTCACAGAATATTTTCCAAAGCACTTTTTTCAATTAGAAAGTTAAAACATGCTCTTCGTCCCATTCTTTTTAATTTTAAAAGCTCTTCCGCCTAACCTCAAAGTCGTTCCATTCCCACTTCAAGGCAGGAATTTCAGGCAGCTGCATTTGAAGTTAATGCCTCGTTTTCTCCTTGCTTTTGTTCTTTAAGATTAGGGACTTGATCCAAGACCCTCCAAGTGATTGAGACTGTTTCCACTGATGTCAGAGACTTTGGATTGGGCTGATGAAGAGAGGACAGATAAGGCCCCCTGGAGTTCTTGCCGTTGTAGCCTTGAAAAGTGAACATGCAACTGCGGGAGGGTTGTATGCAAGGGAATCAAAGAACTTGGATGGGCTTGTTTACACTGTGGCTGGGATGAGAGCACACCTGATGTTCTGCAGTCACTACTGTAGCACTGGACTTGTAACTGACCTCCAGGTAGAGTACAACCCATTAACCACTGCCCTCTGAGCCCAGCCATCCAGCTGGTTTCTTAATTACGTGGCTGTCTGCTCACCAAGACTGTAACGTTCTGACTTGGATACAAGACTGCTGCGGGAGACAGTGTCAAGTATCTCCGCCAGTGCTCTTCTAGGCTAATCACAGCTGGTTCCATGGTCTTGCACATGGTTGCTATGTTCCATGTAGTCCAGATTTTAGTGTGCAATAGAACTGTAAGGGAAAGACTGTATTGAAATGCGAGCGAGCTCCCCCGACTCCAGCATTACCCCCTCTACAAAGAGTCCTAACCCTTAACCAGAAATTCAAATCAACCTACTACATGTATTCTGTATTCCAAAGGTTACGCTATAAAGCAAAATTAAAAACCTTTGACAGAAAGGCCCCAAGCAGCAGAAGCAAGCAAGAGTTCATTCTGTCCTGAGTGGGCACGCATGAGTAAATCCTGTGTGTTCACACGTGCAAACTCTTACTTCAGTAGTAGTTTTGCTTTTTCTGTAGGACAAACCTCATGTCATGTCGTCAGTAAGCACTGTGAATTTGCATTCCTTGGCAGTATAGCTCAGCAGTGGATGAGATGGTTAGTTGGAAAACAAATTAAGCTGGAAAGGAGAATTTGAAAATGCAAACTAAAACCTTCGTTTAATCAGGAAGTGCTCATAGGTGTAACTTTCAAGGATCAGCAGAGTTGTGTTCAACTCTGCCATTCAAGTCATCTTGAACCAATTGTGTAAGAGACTAAACTGTTTATGATGAAAAGAAGCGCAAGACTATCTTTAAGTCCTGATTTTGATTTGAAGGCTTTAATTTATGCTGGCTTTTCATGAAGATTTTTTTCTGATGACAACCTGGCTGAGAGGTGTCTGCTTCATTTTATTGAACAGGCTTAGCTTTAGGGTTTCTAAAGGAAAAACCTCCTCCCTTTCACCTGTTATTTAATAGTTGACACAACTTCAAAACACTACACCCTGAAGCTATTTTGATTAAAAACCCTCATCTCCTCCTAGGCAAGTAATTTGTCACTTGCTCCTCTCCTAAACCAGATACTATAGAGTCTATTTCGTGCTGCACTTTTCGGTTTTGTGAAGACTGGTGTGAAAGAGTAAAGATTAAAGAAAATCGATTTACCACTTTGGTTTAAAATCGTCTCTGTTGACAGTACACAAGTAAGTATAAAATAAAAGTCCTGGGGAAAATGTATAACAACCTAGTTGTGCATGGAGATTTGATTAACGAAACAAAAAATTAACTCTCCTGGTTGGGAACAGTCCAAGTTCAAGTTTTGGAGCCACCAAACCCATGCAATTACTCTTTATTACGCACACCTCAGGACTGCAAGGGCCAGAATAGTCTTTTGAATTCTTGACCTGCCTAAGACAAAATCATTTAACTTTGATTATCCCTTGCAAGGGTAGACTTAGGTATTGCACAGGGAGCCTGAGGGTTAGTTAGTGGGAGTTACGTTCGCTGAGGGGCTGCTGTGCCCAAGTTCAACATGTGGATGCCACTGGTGTTTCTGAACTCAACTCAGCTGCCATCATAACTCACAGAAGGTCCTCAGGACTGGCTGATGAGTGCCTGCAGACTGATGTGGAAGCCTGAGCTCGGGATGAGAAGCCAGGAGCTCAGAAGCCCAGGGGCTCTTGCAGAGAGGTGAGTCCTTGTCACTCTTGCTGCTGCAGCCAGGGAACAGCCCTCTTCACCTTGCTGGAGCGGGAGGCACAATTTCAGATCTGCGCTCTGCTATGTTTGGCTTAGTGTCAGAAACACCAAATAAGACTGGATCTCTTGAATCGCTGCATCATACAAATCATTAAGTAAATGCTTGGAGTTCTGTCTTGAGAGGGCTTAATGTTTTCTTTGCTTTATTAGGCTTATTTGGGGCTTTTCTAGAATCTCAATTCTAGAAGGAAAAATCCTACCCTTCATCTGATTTTTAGCCTCATTATTTTATAAGTTTTCTTGTGCAATCAGTTGTCTTTAGGCTTAAGTGGCCCTTGTTCTGCAGCTGTTATTTACCATCCAGATATATTTGTACCACCCAGATATAGTTGTGAAGAACGGTCTTTGCTTTGGTAGGGTTATCATACTGGCCTCTCTAAGTCTCCTCCGACATGAGAGATCCTGTATCTCCCGTAACAACTTATTAGTGTTTTTCTGCCCCTCCTGCAGCTCGAGCATCAGCAGTCAGTGCTATTCAGCAGTCCTAGGGGGGTCTCTGCTAAGGCTCAGGCTCTGACCACCTTATTCCCCTTCCTCCCTGGAAATGTCTGCACTGCTGCCACTTGTCATCTTGTTTGCTTTTATGTGGACACATTAGACTGTCTCTTTGTTATATCAGTTTCTGCATGGCACAGTAGAAAAAATTTTGTCCCAGAGCACTGATTTTTTTTGGAAGTGTAAATGGCTGGTCCTGGCCTATTTGGTAACTGCACAGTAAAGTCCCACGTTAGCACTGGACTCTTTTGCGCCAGGCAGATATAATACCATAGCTGTAAGAGCTTATAATCTAAATAAATGACGTGCCAGGGGATGGAAGAGCATGGAACTCACCTCCACTAACTTAAATTTCTACATTTGAGATAGCTGTTGAGGTCCTCATAAACTCAAGGGAAACCATTAAGGTGCAGTTCATCTCATTCAAGGGCAGGTGTTTAAAACAGACTGGATGATGTGACCTGCACATCTCAAATTGCCCTTCAGAAATTCCTGTTTGTTCTCTGTGGTCTGTAAAGGGTCCTTGGACACTGGTTTGGGTTTAGATGTCTAAGGCTGGGTGAGGTGCATCCCATCTTGAGTCACTTGCCCACAGACTCAGCTCTGTGCTCTGCATATGTCTGTCTGAGATGCTACCTGTGCTCAGCATCTGGCTGAAGAGTCCTGAGATCAGGACTTCAAAGTTCTGCAAAGCAGTCTCACACGCCCAGTTTCCATGCTAGCTGTGCTGAAAGGGAGAGCGCTGGAGATAACAACATTGGGCAAGCTAGCCAGAAAATGTAAAGTAATTTTTTTGTTTTAAGTCATCCCATTAGAGCAAAAGCTCAGAGTGCTGAAGAGGCATGTTATTCTACAATAAGCATCTGCCTCTAGCTCTGTAATTTGATTTATGAGTTCTTGTGAGAGTTATTCCCTGTAACATACACATTCAGTCACTTTGAGGTTATGTTTGTACATGCTGGGCCAAATTAATTCTCTGTGTAATGCGACCGATTTCCTTGGAGTTACAGCAGAGCTGCAGTTTGAGGACTAACTGTTGCCGTGTGTGAACCTTGTGTTTGAGGGTGCCTCAGTGAGTCGGTGGATTTTACTCCATTTGCTGAAAAGGGGCAATCAAACTGGTGCGGATGTTTCCACCTGCAGTTGAAAGTGCTGCCTTCTGTCACCTTGTAGTGGTTGCCCCTGACTAATATACAAGCTCCTGGCACACAGTGTTTCTTTCCTGGATATATATATAATTTTTAATTTTAGCGATAATGAAATCAAGGTGGTAATTGCTCTGTATTTGTTTAGTCAGCTGAGTCTGCTGCTGAGCAAAGTATTTTAATTGTAACTAGATTGAAGAGTTTGGCTGCAAGGAGAAATAGGCTGACAACCTCGCGTTTCTGGAAACAAAGATCTTTGGACAGCGATTTACTGCTCACCACCTGCCGCACTCCGTGTCCTATGCAAGGAGTGCCTCATACACACTTCCTTACCTGGTTTTCTCTTGGTCCCTTACATCTCCTTTCGCCTCATTTAAATTCTTTCCACCAGGAGGAGTTCTCAAGATATCGTTAAGAGTAGTGGTGTTTCTGGGGAGTGACCTGAAGGTGCTCTTTAGTATGCAATTGTCAGGCACAGAGTGAAGATCTTTTTAATGATAGCGCTGGCTGAATGTGGTGCAATACATAGCCTTTTCTCCCCCTAGGAAAAGGGTTAGTGCAATGCCTGAATTGTAATGAAAGTATTTTGCTGTTGAAACAGAACTTATGCAGATTGTCTTTAAAAAAAACCCCAAACCTAAACCCCCAAAAAACCCCAAAAAAGCACTTTCAGAGCATATTATTGTCTGCTAAAAATTAGAAAGGAAGGAGGATTTTTTTGGGGGGGAGGTAATTTTCTTTTTTTGTTGCCTTTGTTGTGGTTGTTAGGACCCTTCAGAAAAAATCAGATTTTAAAAATCTGCTTTCTCTCAGCTTTACTAGAGGGCTGCACAAGCTATGTTCAATTCCCAGCACAGTTCGGTGCACTGATGTGCCGTTCCACCTACTTTTTGACAGCAGGAGCGTACCACTGTTTCAGTATCCCACAGTTGCATTCAGAAGAGCACCAGGCACCGCGGAGGCATCATTGGTATGCTGCTGCTGTGGGAAGCCAGCCTCTCCTAGTTCCCTCCTCCCAAAACCAGAGTTTGGCAGGAGCCTGGGGAACCTACCCTGCTTCACAAGGTGGTACTGGATGCAGGGCACCTGCTCAGCTCAGACCTGTATTCCTGCTCCCCAGCTCCTGCCGAAGCCATTAACACCGGCTTAAGCACAGTAATCTGAATCTGTATGGTCTTAATTCGGCCAAGGTGCTGAATATCTGCCCGTTCCACCTACTTTTTGACAGCAGGAGCGTACCACTGTTTCAGTATCCCACAGTTGCATTCAGAAGAGCACCAGGCACCGCGGAGGCATCATTGGTATGCTGCTGCTGTGGGAAGCCAGCCCGTGACATGACACTGGTTTTATGAGAACTGAGAGCAAACCCCTTTCCATAATCATCCTGGTCTTTCTCTGCTACCTGTCTTTTCACAATTTCCAGGGAGTAATTGACATTAGAAGTTCTCTAGATAAATGCCTTATCCAGAGCACTCAGGAGCTCTCTCGAAAAAATGTAAATTTTTTCCCCCATGTTTGTCTCTGGTAGCTCATCCCTCCGCCTATCACGGTTTACAAATTCTTTCATTGGAATTGGTCATCTCTTGTTTTGATGCTTTCCCATTAGTGTCTGGATCCTTTCCGGTCTCATTTTAGTTCTGACAGCAGTTTAAAGTATCCCTCCGTTCTCAAAGATTTGAAATCCAGAGGTCAAAGCCACAGCAGCTCTCCTTTCCCCTCCTCACTGCCCGTCCCAGATGAGATCTGGTAGCCGTGCAGGCAGCTCAGGGTGTTCCTTATGCCTGTCTTCTGGAACACACGGATTTCTTCCTGCCGTGGTTGCAAGCAAACAGCAGGGTGGACGAACAGTGAAGCAGAAGAGAGGCATGTTGGCACCTTGGACCAGAAATGGAGTGAAACACATAGATCCCAATGAAGGGGTGTAGTCTTAAAGAACTTGATTGCACTGGCTAGTGCAGATGGGAACCAGGTCCTCCACCAGATTTAATTGGAGCTGCTCTTATACCAGGGCTGCATGTTCTCATCCTGCAAGAGATGTTCTTTGAAGTGTGGTGAATGTTTTTTTGAAGATGGGACTCTGAGCCCTTTCTTCACTTACTTACATTTTGAAGGCCCCCTTGGGCACTGTATTAATAAACAATAGCAAGTATTGCAGCCAAAAGGCCGTTTGCTGTGTACAAACATTTTGTGGTAGCCTAAGCCCTCTGTCCCTGGCACACACACACTGCCAGTCTTGCTCCTCAGGGCTTTGGGATCAATTGCTGCCTAACTATTTACCTTCTAATGTGAACCTCCTGCGCCGACAGCCTCCATGTCCCCTCATAATGAAATTGTTGTATTGCTGCTGGCTTTCACCTTTAGCAAGACGAGGATAATGTGGCTTTACGTTAGCAGGGAGCTGAGTCCCACTGTCATTGCTTGGTGCTGGGGCAACACAAACAGACTGCAAATGTTTGTTCCCCTTTAATGAAGAGACTTGAGAGTCCAGCATACAGCGTTTATTCTTTTGAGTAAACATCCGTTCCCACAGGCGTCCAGCAGCGTCTGGCAGAGAAGATCAAAAGAACATAAATTAAAGGATTTTCTGCCTTTTGCAGGGGGAGCGGGCAGCGGGACATCTCCTGTAAGATTAGGTGGGTGAATGTGCTCTTTGCAAAGCAACTTGTGCGCTTGGCCAGGGCTGCGTGCGGAGCAGCTATGCTTCCAGCCTGGGCTGTTCGCTGCTGGTGGAATAAATGCAATATTTAAAATGTCTGTTTGCAGCACAGGTGAGCAGAGCTCTTGCTGATGATTGGGCTGATAAATAATTTAAGATCAGGGTTTCTGCAGCTCCCTTGTGGGATCTTTCCCGCTTGGGCAATTTAGCCATCAGATGGAGGGACCTGGTGAGGGGATGTTGTTTTCATCTTTTTCTGAACAACAGAAGAGCCATACAAACTGAAGAAAGTAAGACGGTGCAGATGGGAGCTGGGGCACAGTGCTTCTGAGCAGGGTTGCATGCTTGTGAGCTGCTGCCACTCTGAGCAGGCCAAGGGGTCACTGTTTGGGGGCTTATGTCCTCATGGTGGTTCTTCACCCTCTTTCCTCTGAGAAGGCATCACTTTGAGTCCTCAGCTAGTGGTGAGGTTCCCGTTGCCTGCTCTGGAGACCAGTCTCAGTTTAAAGAGATGGGGAACCAAGATCTTCGATGCTCAGGATTTTTGTGAGGGGAAGGTCCTCTCCCTCAGCATTGTCTATGTGTAGTGCTGGCCTGCCCCATGCTGAGGGCTTGTAGATCCTGTTCTCTGGGTCGTTGTAGAGGAACCTTGCTCTTGCTGGGTAGCAAGCTAGACAAGATGTTAACCACAATACCTCTAGCTTTAAGGTCATTATCTATAACGTAATGCTAGCTAAACCCATCAAACCTGTCTGAAAATCAGTTCAGGCTTGGGTACATATTACTTTACGACCAGAAGAAGATTAACAAGTGTGCCGCTGTCTCTGGCTGGTCCAGTGCCCAGTGTGAGTTAAGATGGGAAGGTGCCAGGAGGTAATCCCATGGTGAAGAAAGATGTTTGTGATGACAGGAAGGCCACAGGTGAAACCCTGCAGCCTCCTGACCAAATGCAGCCAGGGAGAAAGGACTTCAGGCCATGCTGGTCCCCCAAGTCAGGTGGCAGTTGTTTGTCCAGAGATTATTTTGTCCTCTGGTAAAGCGGCATTGAAAAAAACCTCCTGCCAGCTAAAAGGCCACCTCTTCTCTGCCTGTCCACTGGAGTAAGTGGCATCACTTAACTGGGCTGGACTGGAGGAGCAGGGGAGTGTGTCTCTGTAATGAGTCTTCAGAGAGAAATTGCTTCCAGATGGAGAGAGTATGTGGGAAATGTCTCAGCGTCAGAGACAGAGAGAAGAAGCGGGGAATAAAAGTGCCAGGTCACCCCCACGTCTGGGCTCTGTGGCTGTGGGAGGGAGTCACTTGGGGTGCCCACGTGGGTCCTTGCTGGGAGCAGTCCCCTGTGGGACAGCATGGGCGAAGTTCTCGTAGTGCTCCTGAGCCCTCAGCTGAGGTTGATGCCTCCAGCATGCACTGGGCAGGCTTTCCGGACGGGTACGTTTGTCTGTGTGGGGCCGTTACTGCTTCTGGCAAGCTGTTGCTATACTGACAGTTGGCTGTCAGAGAAAGTTAAATAAGTTTGCTTATGATTTTGAAACATTTTCTCCAGCTTAAGTGGTAAACATAAAATGACTTGATATCCTGCCCCTGCTGTGCAATGCTTTCATGGAAGCACATCACTGAAAGTGGGAGGAAAAAAAGGCTTGTCTGTCACTTGCAAGACGGTGGAGAATCAATGGCGAGAGCAGAGGAACAAAGCTTGTCTGCACTCACTGCCAGTTTTCTGTTTTGGTGATGTGTATATTGTGGGAGTGACTTCAACTGGACAGTTGCCCTTTACTGTAAAAAAAGACCAAAGACCATGTAAGCACCCACCTGCACAAAGTGGCTTTGATGCCTTAAGCAGAGATACTTGAAGATGTGCCTGACGTGTCACGTTGTCAGTGAATAATCTCGAATGACACATTTGTCCAGAGTATTTTGAAGTTGGCCATACGGACCACCACAGAGGGGGTTGTAAATGTAAGTAGGAAGGAAGGGAGGTAATTTGAAGGAGAAGTGCTGGTGTTTGGAGCTGTATGTTACTGACCAGTAGTGATTGACTTTTCTCCTGATTTCAGTGTCCGTGTTACTCAGACTGTGCCCACAGCAGTCCCAGTCTCCCCGCTGGATGGCTCAGAGAGAGCGGGGACGGCTCCCTCTCCCACCGATGGCAGGGAGCATGGGGAGAGGCAGTTGCAAGCTGCTGAGAGCGTAATTTGCTGTTAGGCTACGTGGCATCCTGTCTGCCGTCGGTTACAGCCTCGGCTGGGAATAAAAGGGAATGAAAGGGACTTAACATCCAAGCCGTCGCCTGCTGGTGAGGAGGGGCTGTGGATGCATTTTGAAGGGAAAGAAAGTGAGGGAAGTATCATGCTGAAAGGTTGCAGATGGGAAAAGAGGGAAGCTACTTTTAAAAAAACCACACTCAGGAATGTGTTTGTTACCTGCAAAGTTTTGTGCTATCAAACTGTGAGTTAAACAGCTTTTTCTAGAGTTTTGTCTGCTGAAAAAGAGAATTGTACTTAGGTGAGGAGGGGAAAAACTGATGCATAAGCAGGCAGAATTCATCTGGCTGTACAGCTGATGTCAAAGCAGTAACCCGGTGTCGGAGCGGGAGCAGAGGCTCAGAGCTGTTTCTCACAACCTCAGTCCTGCGGTTCAGGAGGACGGGGTGGTTCTGAGCTCTGCTCCTCTGGTTGGAGAGTGTGACCAGCTCTCCTCTCCTCTCCCTGCTCCCAGCTTACGCCGCAGAGCTGCTCCCTCGGAGGGGGAAGGACCCTCCTTACCTGACCTGCACTGCGTTTGCTGGTTTTGCCTTTCCTGGCTGCTGCTTCCACATGCTGAGTTCATGCTGGAAGTAATACAGCTAAATTGCTTCCTCCAGCTTCTCGCTCTCAATTGACTCTTCCCCACGGGGAGCTTTAAATGGTGCCCACAAGGCAGCGCAGAGCTTGAAATCCCCGTTAACCCCGGTATTTCGAAAACAATCAAGGCAAACAGAACTCTGATCTCTGCTTTAGGAAATGATGCACAGTTGTAACAAGTCATTACTCTAAAAAGAAGAAATGAGCCTTCATACAGTATGTGTTAACCTTCACTAACTAAAACGCATTCTTTTCCAGCTCTTTTATGTGCTTGGTAGTGCATGAGGAAAGGCCTTTTTTTTTCTCCAAGTGTAACTGGTACAATGCTGCAGTGTCTTTTCAAGAGAGCTAAACTGAGAAAACATTAAAAAAATCCACATTTTTTACTTTTCTGTGATAACCTAGTTAGTTTGTGGAGGATAAGAGGATTTGTGGAAGAAAAGAGGAACCAGCCTTAGCCTGTGAGTGCTTGAAACTGTCAGGCAATCAGCTGCCATCCTTTACCTTCAGGCACTGTAGGTCTTTGCCCTCCAGGATTTGCTCCCAGCAGCAGACTCCAGCTGTGCTCCCAGGTGAATTAGAGCTCTGAATTTATGGAGTTGTCCACTAATCCTTTCACTGGCACTTTGAATCAAGGCATCTGGAAGATGGTAGTGCATTTCTTATCACAGTATGCTGCTTATCACTGATGGTAAATATCTCCTGAGCTGTCTAATCATCACAAAAATTGCGCTTGGTGTTAGCTGGAGTCTTGTTACTCGCTCAGATACTCTGACACCAAGCTCTTCTGCTGTTTATTTTACCCTATCCATGGCATAAAATGGAGGCTGAGATGGACTCCTTGTCTGGAAGGAGGTCACAGAAGTTGGTGGGCAGAGCCAGGTACCTTCCTCCCTCCATGTCTCTGAGCAGCGTGGGGCACTACAGGCAACAAAAAGCCTCTGGTTTGTACGTGCAACACATCCCCACTGGCCTTCTGTTTCTTTCCTGGTCAGTGCAGTATGTATTTAAGCAGTTATTGTGGTAACTCATTTTATCCTACCGAAACATTGGTTAGCAGCCACTTTTCAGATCAGCTTTGCAAATACAGCGCAGAGCATGCAGAGTGCCTGCTGAGCAGCCAGAGCAGCAGTTAGTGTCACGGGAGAAAAACAAACAAACCTGGATGATGACTGGAAACATTACCATGGGAAAAAGATGTCCTACTGTTGCCATAAAGCAAGGTCATGGGAAAAAAGCAAACACCTAGAAACATTTCTCTCCCTTACCCCCCTGAAAAAAAGGTTTTGAATAATTTGTCTCCTTTCAAAGTTACAGAAGTCTCCCAAAGATAAAAATCTGTGGTTTCTGAAGTGCAGCAGCATGGCCCTGTGGCAATTGCACCCATGTGGAATCAAAAACTGCTACAAAACTGCTTTACAGGTAGAGCTGCAAGCTGGTATCTGAAAAATAAGTAACCTATTTAAATGTATAAAGGAAAACAAGCGAGCTCAACCATGAAGTAGTTCTCAGCTGAAATGTCATGAGCAGCATCATTTACATTCAGCCTCCCCTTGAACCCGACGGAGCGCTGTGTTAAGCTCTTTCACTGACCCAGGGATGGACAGACTGACAGGCTCTTTGTTGCAGGGTCAAGTTAGGGAATTCCAGAGCTAAGGTTGTCTGTGCAGCCTTCCTCTCTGCTCCCTGCGCGGATGTGCCACAATACGGGCTTTAATTCCATAATCCCTTGGTCATTTTCCACTGGCGCCCTGCCTCCCTCAGTGTGGAGGAGGCATAATGCCGCCTTAATGAGCAGACAAGCAGCGGCTTGGCTTGTCGTTATTTGGTCTGTGACCGTGAACCTCATTCAAGTCCCACTCTCCGAGTCCTACTCCAAAAACGCAGTGTTTTGTTTTCAGCTGTTTTACAGCTTGTCCCACAGAAGTCTCGCAGCCCCTCACCGGCACAACCCTTGCCCCCTGCAGAGGGTGTTCAGCGGTTCGTTACCCTCGTTTCGCAGATGGCGGCCAGAAACGGCGAGCGTGTAGCACCTAGCACCTCCCGATTCTTGCCGCCCCGTGCCTGCCCATGGCGCTGGAGACAGCCCTGAGGCGGGCCGATGCGGTTGTGGGCGCCCTGCGCCTCAGTGGGCCAAGCCCTGCTGCCTCCGCTCGGCTGTCCGGAGAGCCGGGACAGGGACAGTGGATGTGGCCCCTGCTGGCCATGGCCCCGTGGTGTCTGGCGACGGCTGTGCCAGGCCAAGCTCTGGCTGTACGGGAGGGGTGCTCACAGCACAACCCCTGCCCTGCAAGCCAGGGCCCCAGCCCGCAGGGACGCGGCAAGGCATGGCGCGGCTTGGGAGCGCGGTTGCCTGGGCAGTGCTTTGACATCGCCTGCCTGAATGTCTCTCCTGTACCTGCACAGGTGCCTTTTCTGACACCACCACGACACTTAGGATAGGCTGCCGGAGAGAATCTGTTTAGTTTTTTTTTTTTTTTACTGTTCTTGACTCTAAGTAAAGTCTTCAGTTTTTCACTTCAAAGACTTCTTGAGCGTGAGCAGATGGGCAGGAGCAGCGGCTCAGGTGGAACCGGCACAGGCAACCCCTGCTCTCATGGCAGGGACTTTCCCCTCTTCGGCTCTGGGAAACACAGGCCCTTGAGCTCCGCAGTTTGTGACCACTGCTGCGGCCATCGTTTTCTACCGGGTGTGAAATTGTGATGAAATGCTCTTTTTTTATTAAAGCATACAACTCCCCTCCCCCAGCTACTCACCAAGCAAAGTCAACCCGCAGTTGTGCTGGGCTGTGAGAAGTTGGGTTGCTGAATATCTGACTACAAAAGTAAATAATTGTCTAAAACTAAAACAGGACACTTGTCTAGTAGATGTATTTTTCCTTTCAAGCATCTTCACAGCTTCTTTCCTGCTATCTCTTTTTCTTTGGAGGAGCTGTCCTTAAACCCCTGCAGATTCTTTGCATTGTTCTCTTTTGATTTGGTCCTCCTCGCTCAGCATCCATAGGTGCCTGCAAAAGCTTCAGACGGCAGCTTCGCCGTGCGTGGCTGGTGACCTGAGCTGCTCGTAGCATTCATTTTGCTTTGGCCTTCTCTTGCGCGTGTGGTGCACGTAGCGTCTGGCACATGGGGACCCAGCTCTACTGTGGTGCAATGATCACTGTTAGTGTGTTTTGTTCTGCTGCAGGATTTTGCGATGGAGAAATAAGGAACAGTAATGCCTTAGTGTCTTTGTTTAGTTAGGTGAGTTTCTTTTTTCCATAGCTTTGATGCCACCACAAGATTTGTGAAGGAACAGTAACATGCTTTGGTTGTAAGATGAGCCACACTGGACACCTCGGGGTACCGAGCTTTTCAGAGCAGGAGTTGGAAGCAGGAGGAGAAGGGCTGTGAACAGGCAAGCGTGAAACTTCACATACAGTCTGTGTCCGCCTTAGGCTGTTCTGAGATTTTTTAAGTTTATTTTTTTTTAATGTAAAAGGAATTGTACATAGGAACAATTACGTATATTATAAAATGGACAAGCTTGGCCTCAGATGTTACTGACAACAATTGCAAAGCCTGTCATTTTCACATAGCAATGGTGTTTTTGTTGCAGATTGATGTCCTCAAGGCAGACGTGGAGAGCGCTGAGTGGAAAATTTTGGAAAACCTGATCCTGGAAGATGTTGTTGAGCAGATAGGACAGCTGGTCTTTGAGATGCACATCCATTGGCCTGGGTTTGAGGTCAGCGGCAATGACAGCACCGTGGTGCGGTACTGGTACAGTCTGCTCCGAGAACTGGAGCTGAAGGACTTCAGGCTTTTCCATACCTACAAAGACTTATCAAAACCACAGATGTTTCTGAAAAAGGAAGCCTTCAATGCCAGTAGCTGTTACACACTGAGCTGGGTAAATACAAGATGGAAATAGCAGAAAGGAAATTATGATGTGTGACTGCAAGCCATCTGGCTCTGTGGTGTTATTGAAGAGGACTTTAGCGTCACTGGCTAAAGTTACTAAATATGCATACAGTGACTGCTAACAAAATGGACTGGCTTTTATTTTTATATGTTGTCAAAAGAACTGGCACTAGGAGAAGATCCATGGTGCAAATTTGTATAGCAGTATATTTGCCAGTGGGTACACTGTCTAACAGGACAGAGGTTTCTGTAAAGGTTTGTCTAGGGGGGCTAACAGCACGGCATTCCCAGGCTGCCCAGTGCCGGAGTGTGCCGGCGTGGAGGGTATCCCTCTGGGGCTGCCTCGGGAAGCTGTACTGGCCCTCAGGCAGGAGAGTGCTTGTGAGAGGGTGCCTTTGTCAGGACGGGTCAAGTGTTACTTCTCTGTACAGCAAGTGTCTTTGATTTGCACCTTCTTTACTTTGGCCTTGTTTCCTATGGAACAAATTTTAGGCAAGAGCAGTATGGCCCTGAACTCACTGACAAATTTTAGCTGAATTTGGCAGAGGCAGAAATCGCCATCAAACTACATTCCTACCTGTTTGGTTGAGCAGCTTCTGAGTGCTCTGACTTTGGCTCTTTAAGGCAGTCTGGCTGTGGGAAGCGAGTTCAGCGCTTCTGACACAGGAGATGGTGGGACAGAGAGGCTCAGCTGCTGGGACAGATGCCGCCAGCGCTCCCCTTCCTCACCCCCTGGAGCCACAGAAGACAGGGCTTCCCTAGTTCATCTGCTTAAAGAAAGGCTTGTTTTAAATTACTCTTGCAATGGCTGTGGCAAATGGTTTTTTGTCTAGCGAGATAAGAGCTGAACATGAAACCTAGTCTTGGTTTTTTGTTTGTTTGGGGGTTTAGTTGAAGGTTTTGCTGTGTGCCTTCTCCAGCGTTGTGCCTGGACACCTGCTACCTCCTCACCACCTCCCTGTCCCGGCCGCTGCTCCCTGACGCAAGGAGGCCAGACCCTGGTCTGCGCCGATGCTGGCAGAGGTGGTGGCACAGGCAGGGGGCCCGCTCCGTGGCTGTGCCGGGGCTCTGCCGGCTGGCACGTGGGTTGTCTGCAGTGCCCTCCCCAGAGCCAGGCTTGGCCATTCCCCGAGGAGCTAAGGAGTGGGAGGAGGTAAAAAATATATAGTAGGTCATGCTTTTTCTTCTCTTTAAAAGAATTTTGACATTAAACTTTGCATTAAAATACAAGATGACACCTCTTCCATGTCTTTGATATACGGCCTTTGTATGTGCCTTTGGTTTCCAACTTCTGCGGGGCTCAGTGTCCTCCCCTGGGTGTGCCTCAGCCCAGCGTTGTGTTTTTAACAAGTCTCTCTCTTTTCTCCCCATGTTGTTTCTTCTCTTGTAATCCTGGCATTTCCTTCTCTCCTTTCATACCCTCCTTTCCTTTTTCACCCTCTCTGCTGCCTCAGCTCCCTCATCCCCTCCTTCCCAGAGCAGGGCCCTGCACTGCACCCAACATGCCCACAGGATCTCAGGAAGCAGCCAGAGGTGGGAAAAGCAAGTGTAGGAGCTCTTCCTTCCAGGCAGGTGAGTCAGCTTTCTCCCAGAGTCATGCCTCACCAGTGGAGCAAGCGATTCCCCTCACCTTCCCCAGGCTTCGCCCCAAGCCAGGCATCTGCTCTCCTCCCCTCCCACCTCTCTGAGGGCTCCCGCTGCCTCAGGGTGGGCAGGGACTGCTCTCCCCAGCAGAAGCTGCTTCAGCCCTTCGGCTTGGCTCCCTTTCTCCCAGAAGAGGCGAGCAGGCGGGTGACCCTGCTGGGGTGACAGCCTTCCTCCCACCACTTGTGCTCCGGGGCTGTGGGGAGCAGCCTGCCCTGGCACCCACACCTGTAGAGCCCATTGTGGGGCTTGAAACTGCTGCAGTGAATCCGACTTTGAGCATCCGTGTTGGCCACAGAGGCCACAGATCGCGGGCTGCTTTGGGAGATGCGGAAAAAAAACCTTCCCTGCTTTAGTGGTGAAGGACTAGGGTGGTGAGGGGCTGGTGGAAATGGAGGAGATTTTAATCTCTTTGGTGAAAGCCAGCTCTGTAGCCTCATGTGTTCAGGTTTACATCAGTCTTCCCAATCACATTTGAAATTTTAACTTGTGGCTAAATGTCAAACCCTTTCTTTTGTAACAAATGCAGGCTGGTTTTCAATCTACTGCCTTTCAGCGGTGCTAACAGTGCCTTGTGTTGTACGGGTTCTCTGATTTACTGTGTCCCCGTCGTTATTTTCCTTTTAAAAAGAAATCCATCTACTTCTTTAGTTACACTAGGATTTGCTGAAGTGGAGTTTATTTCTACAGGGACTTAACATGGGCTTCTGCACATCAAACGCCTCGTTTAGGGAAGGAGGAGGACAGTGCAGCCAGACTGGGACTACTGACCAGGTGATGATCCCAGCTATGGCTGTGCTAGTAAATAAAGCAGTGGCAGGCAGCGTGCACAGGAATGGCAATCATCTGGTTAATTAATGGGATCCCTGGCACAATTTTGGCTCAGGCCAGCTAGGACTCTCCCAGGTGATTCCTAGGCCATGGAGTTAGCCCAAGCCAAGGACAGCTTGGATGCAGCCACCTTGTTTGGGAAGCTGAAGGAGTTTAGTAAATGGACATGGCCAGGCCATCTTTGCCAGTTTACCTCAGGGCTGGGGAGTACCTCCTGGTTGTTTTCTGGAATAATTTGACAAGAGCAAGTGCTGGATTCTCCACCTGGGACAGGATTATCCTGCTTATACATACAAACTAGGGGAACAAGAGGCTGGAGAGCAGTCCCGTGGAAAGAGCTCTGGGGGTTTCGGGTTGATGAGAAGTTGAATATGAGTCAACAGCGTGCCTAGGTAGCCCAAAGGTCCAACGATGTCCTGGGGTGCATCAAGCACAGCATCGCTGGCCGGTTGAGGGGGGGTGGCTGTCCCACTCTGCACTGCACTGGTGCAACCTCGCCTTGAGTGCTGGGTGCGGTTTTGGGCACCTCAATACAAGAAGGACATCAAACCATTCGAGGGTGCCAGAGGAGGGCGACCAAGATGGTGAAAGGTCTCAAGGGCAAGACTTACGAGGGGCTTGTTGAGCTTGGAGAAGAGAAGGCTGAGGGGTGACCTCATCACAGTCTATAACTTCCTCAAGGGGGGCAGTGGAGGGGCAGGTACTGATCTCCTCTCTCTGGTGACCAGCGGTAGGACATGAGGAAAGGGAATGAAGCTGTGTCAGGGGAAGTTCAGATCGGACATTAGGAAAAGGTTCTTCACTGAGAGGGTGATCAGTCACTGGAACAAGGTCCCCAGGGACATGGTCACAGCACCAAGCTCTCAGGTTCAAGGAGCATCAGGATGAAGCTTCTACTTATATGGCTTAGTTTTAGGTAGTCCTGCGAGGAGCAGGGAGTTGGACTCGATGATCCTTATTGGGTCCATTCCAACTTGAGATATTCTATGAAAATGTAGCTTCTGTTTCTGCTCTGGCACATCCCCCCTGGACCGGGGAGCAAGGGGCTTTGCAGCCACCCAGAGCAGGGCGCTGTGGGGGCCCACCATGTCCTCCACTCTGCAGTGCTCAAAATCAAGATGACCTGTTACAGATGTTTTGGAGTCCCTGTGTCCAAGATGTTGGACAAAGCGCTTTCCTCGGGGCCAAGCTCCATATTACCACCCCTGAGCCAGGTAACACACAACCCAAGAGATCCACGACCTCTGAAAGTGAGTAGGAAATGCCTTCTCTACGACAGCCATGCTTGCTGCAACCCTCGTACATTAAGTACTGAGGTTCTTTAATGATGCAGGGCCATGAGGAGATTCATTAAAATGCGAGAGGGCGCCAGGATTTCCTAAACCAATATTTAGGTTGTTGGAATGATCACACTTGCTGCACTGCAGAATGGCTCAACTCCTGTTTTTCAAATAATGAGGGTGGCAAAAGCCCAATTGCAACTCCTGATTTATTAATAAAGCATAAAAATATGGGCGCTAGCACTGCACAAGTTTTTCCTCCTGATTAGTCTTAAGAGTAACTAGCCTAGTAGTTTATTACCATTTGTTTAAGAAACCAATAGATAGAGGTTAAAAAATAAATTATGTGATCTTGCTCAGATGTTAAAATTCAAAAGGAATGCGGATCTTCCGTCATTTATTGCCCTGAAGAAAAAAATGGTGATGTATATGTAAATTATAGAAACGGAGTAGCGGTGCATCCTGGTTCTTTGGTTAAGAGTTTATTAAACCCTCAGCTAATCTCTTGCTCAGGAATGTCAGGTAGTGTCAGGAACGATTCAGGCTGTAGCAAATACACCTGCAAGAAAAGATTCCAATAACTATGGTAATTTTTAAGGAAACCTTATCTCAGATACAGGATAGATAAAAGCCATTTGTCATTCTGGAGGCATTTATGTGATATTACGGGAGAAAATGAACAGCTCTTATTTTATGCACTATCTATGCCTTTCTCTTTTGTATCTCTTAAAGAAGAGTTACAGCCTTCCTTTCTGAGGTCTTGCTTTTGTGCCCTTACCCCTTCTCTTTTATTGATCTCTTTTACCTAAAGGAGAAACTCTTAAATTAACGACTGAGCTCCTGGGTAGGTGCACATCGGCACAAGCCAGCACTGGCTGACTGCCCCAGCGGACAGGCTGGGCTGAGGGACGCTGCCCGGGGTAAGTCGGTGCCCACCCCCTGCCTGCTGCAGGGTCCCAGCTGTACACCCTGCCTGAGCTCACCTAACAAACACCTTCGGGACTGCGCTGAGAGGGGACGGCAGGGATCTGAGACTGCTGGCATCCACAGCCAGAGCTGAAGAGCCACCGGCCAGCTCCCCCCACAGATTTACTGCTACCTGCTGGCTCTTGACCACGATACCAGCTGCCTTGGGGACATCCACAGATGTTTGGCACCCATGTTTCAGCCTGCCTTGCTCCTTGGGATGGGTCCTTGCAGGGAGCGTTGCACTGCCCAGGAGCAGCTCTGGAGGAGAGCAGACTGTTGGAGAGGTGGCAGAGCAGGTGAGGAGCTTGTTGAGATCATCTCCCTGCACCAAGCCCTGCAGTAACTGCATGCCAGTGTTGTACTCCGCCTCTCGTCCCAGATCAGACCTGTGCAGAAACCGTGATAGCTGCCCCCTTCTTCGAAGGCTAAAAGCACAGAGCACAGCATTGAAACCAGTGTGAGCAGGGCATTCTCCCATAACAGCCACAGCCTGGAGACTGGTAGCTGCGTGGCCATGCCTAGGCAGGAAGAAAGGGCCACTGGTCTTTCCTAGCATTGCTAAAATATTCCTGAGTGCCTGGCCTGGGCAGCATCCATCATCTCTTGCAGAGAACGCAGTACGGCCTGTTTCTCCCCCTGGCTGGTGTGAAAGAGAGCGCGATGGCAGGGGTCTCCCCCCTGCGAGGCCCTGCCCTTGGCAGCAGCTGAGGGAGAAAGTCAAGACTCAGCCTTCACACTCCTGCTGCCCGGAGCAGCACAGGAAGGTGCCCAGACCAAGTCAGGGCAGGGCAGGAGCGCAGGGGCCAAATCATCCCAAGGCATCAGGTGGCAGCTGGCAAACGTGCATCTCCGGGCTGACCTTCCAGCAGCGCGCTCAGCAATGCGCTCGCACAGGAGTTCATTGCAAAAGAGTGGTCTGTCCCTTTTCCTGAGCCGTGTATCCGTGCTATGCCATCTGCCAGGTGCTCCTGGCACCTTCAGCTGCCCCAGATCTGCTCAGCACCGCTGTTAACATGTATTGCCAAGCTCTGCTCTCCCTCCGGGCTTCTGGCCCTCAGTCCCCAGGTGCATTGGGCACCTCCCCGCACTCCCCACAGGTGTCTGCAGCAGCTCCCCAGAGCAGCCAGCCCATCGCCTCCAGCCTGGCGCTGGGTGAAACCCAGCCCTGGAGCCTCCTTACCGCCAGCACCTCACGTTGTCCACGGTGGCCACAGCCAGTGCCAGCCCGGCTAACAAGGACGTGATGAGCAGGTCTCGTTCCTGAAGTGGAGTCATTATGGCATTAGCAGGACACCTCCACCAGGAGATGTTTCAGCTCAGTCTAAAGTGGGTCTTTGCAGAGATGACCTGTATGTAGTGGCAGTTTCATTTGCACAGATCCTTCTGTTGGGGTGAGGGCATTTCTCTTTCAGAGAAGCCTGCAGTGACTTTTAAATCACACACATTTGTGAATCAGACTTTACAGGTGCTGCCTGTGACCTGATGAAGATGAAGAGCAGCAACAGATGTGAATCCCCCAAACTACCACAGTTAATACTGCAACATGGGCTTTCCACAGAGATCCCACGGCAGCATGGAGGGGGATGTGTTAGGACACTGATGCACTTCTCCAGGGAAAGTGTTCCCTTTCTGAATGCCACGCTGGCTTCCTTGGAGGTTCCGAAATTTGACCAAGGAAGGGTCTGACCTCCTGCTGCACTCCAAAACCTGACATTTATTGCATGCACTTCTGGCCCCAGGCTTTGATCCTGTCGGTGACTTGTGAAGGGTTGTTCTTCACGAGGGCCTCTCAACTGTGAAAGATCAAAGGAAGCGTAAAGGGAACGTATGTCTGGTCTTTCTTGGCAGATGCCAGGAAGATGTATCGCCCAGTAGTACACCTGAAGAAATGGCACTCATTCTTTCTGGTGAATTATTCAACTGCTGAGACCATCTGGTTCATTCAAAAACTTTGATTTCATGAGCTGCATTAGCTGCTCCCTTGCCCCTGAAAGGATCCTTAGAGTTATTCAGTAGGAGGTCACTCTTGATTTCTTCCTGCTTGTTAACACAATGTGACATTTAATTGCAGTCAGTAGAGTCCTGGTTTGGTGCCGGTGGAATTTCAGAGCTGACCTACATTCAGAGACATATTTATGCTTGCCTCCCTCCACTGGCTTTCAGGGGCAGCATCTGCAGAGCAAGCCCAGCACTTGAAGGGAACCACCTGTGATAATGAATGGGTCTCTTCCCTTAAATAGAAGTCCCTGTTCACGGTGTAGTTTGACCTGTCTGTTGTAAAGAGCTTCAGCTGGTTCAGAAAGAGACCGCTGCAGAGACAGCCTGTACTACGTCCCTTATCCCGATGGGCAGGACCTAACAGGAGCCTGCTTTGCGCTGCCGAGAAACGATGACTCCAATGTGAATACCAATGCAATGTCCCTGCTCTTTTTGGTGGCTTACCACCATACGTGTTTGTTTTTCAGCGGTTTCCTGAAAGAAAGTGCGTGCAGTGGTGTACACAGTCATTAAAATGCTCCCGCGCCTCAGCTGGTATTGCTCCCCCCATATTTGAAATTCCATTTCTGAATCAAACTCAATGTGAATCCCACCCTTGCATCCACCTTCAGATACCTCGAGTGGAGCCACCGCCTTGACCTGTGTCGGACCTCCAAGGCTGCAGCCGCGGCCGTGCCTGGGAGTAGCCACATCTCTCCACGGACACCGGCCAGGAGCAGCCGCGATGCCGGGGCTGGGACTTGGCCAGACAACCCCACGCCGACCTCCCAAACTGACTTGCCAGGCAGGAGAGGCCCTGAAATGCCTTCCAACTTCTTCTTTATGAAGGGAAGGAAAATTGCTCCAAGAAATAAGAGAATTCAGCATCTGAAGAAATATTCCGTAATGCTATTTCACTCTTTTAATACTGGAGGAATAATGACAAAAAGCAAACAAAACCAACTCGCCCCCCCCGCCCCAAGGTGCTCCCAGAGGGTCGGCACCAGGGCAGAGAACGAGAGGAGCTGCCTGCAGAGAAGCTGTTCTGACAAAACTCTACATGGCTTTGAAAACTCCGGGGAATGCGCCTTACTTCTTTTTGCTGAAGATGTCCGGCCTGACAACTGACTTCATTCAGGAGTCTGACTTCCCTCGTCATCTCCTGAGCAAGGAATATCGGCAGGGATTACGTTTTACAGAGTACATACAGAGGAGCTGAAGGAGCAAGATTGTATAAGGATGCAGAAGCAAAATATAAACAACCAGCCTGGGCCAGCGAAGTCAGAGCTGTGTGGGGAAATTAGCTAAGGTAGGAAGTGAACTTGTTACAGCTCTTGTAGGACAGGGCAGGTTTGGTTTGGTTTTTTTTAAATGTTGCTTTGCAAGAGTTTAAACTCCACCGAAAAGACAGACTTATTCCACAACTGAAGAGTTTAGCTGGGGAGTTAGAGCAAGACAGCAACTGCGGGGCAATTACGCCGGGAGAACTGGAAAGGTTTGCAGCTCCCAGAGCCGTGTCCAGGGAACTGTCAGTGGTCTTGAAGCTCCATAAAGTTCCTATTACTGAAATGACTGCCTAGAGGATTTGTGTTGTCTTTCTTTCCCAAATCAGAGCAGACGCGGACTCTGTTAGTCTTGACATCTTTCAGACTAACCAAAAAACCCGAAGACCTAGTGAGAACCTCTAATTCTGAACACCAAACCCAAGGCATCTGCAATAACATTTCATTTTAGCAGTCTCCCAGCGGCATGAAACGCAGCAGGTAAAAGGAGACTCAGAAAGGCTCAGTGCTTTCGCATTTAAAACATTTAAAATGTTCTATCACACAATGAGGTAACAAACAGGTCTGAGGTCGAACTTTGTGTACCTGGCGAATTTAGAGGTCCATGCCCCCTTGAAAGTCATTGCAGCTTGTTTCTGAAAGCTTTAAACTCTGCAAGGAGTTTCTGTAAACATAAAACTGCCACAAGCAGTTTTCTCTGAGTGCTGCAAGACAGCCATCGTGTATCTGTTTGGGTTTTTTTTTTTAATCAAGTCTGACAGAAAAGACATATTTTACTGCAAGATATGAGACAAATTTTGAGTGTATGCTAGTGAAGTGAACCTGCAGTAGCAAGTCCTTAAGCAGTCTCCAGAGGAACGACCTTCCTGGCAACTGATTTTTCTGGTGTATAGGCTCAACTGTTTGAAGTCTTCCAAGCAAAACTCCCCTCCCTCCTCCGCGCTCTGCATGTTCCCTCTGGTGCAGGCTGGTTGTCATATGGAGTCTTCTAGCAAACGGGAGGAGGATTTCGTAATGCCCAGCTGGTAGGAAGAAGGAAAGTACATGGTGTTACTGGGCTGTCAGAGCTGCAAGGCTCACTGTTTAAATCAGCCTTTAAAGACCAGAGTGTTAAATGGTGCATTGAACATCTCTGCTTGTTGCTACAAATTGGCTTTTTGCAAGACCATCTTGGGCACTTCTGGATGTACAGTAACTTAGGTATTTGCTCCTCGTAATGAGGGCAAAGACTGAACAGCCCCATCTTACTGGGAACAATTATAAACTCTGATGACGACAGATGCCAAGACCATCTGCTTCAAGACAGACAGCCTTCTTACCATCAAGTTGCACGAGGCTATGTGGGATATTTCCCCCTCTCACATATGAAAAATGTCCAAGAAAAAGATGGCACAAGACCAAAGGAACTATCAAGTTTCCCTGGCAGAGCTCCAAGAATGATGGAGATAGTTCACTTATCTGTACAACTTCCACTGTAAAAGTAATTGGTATTAATAAAAGCAGAAACATATTGGCACATAATTTCTGAAAGTTACAGATGCACGATCAAGGAGAACAAAATTGTGATGCTGTGACAGCAGCCCGGTGCTCCAGCTCACACGTATTCCTTCCCGGCAGTGCGACAGGCTTGCCTCCAGCCCTGCCCAGCAGCTCCTTTTGGCTTGAATCACTTTGTTGCATTCGCTGTCTAATGTTAGAGGAGAATAAATTGGGGGTTCTTCCCTTTTCTCCCAACGCTGCCTTTTCCCCGGCTCTGTCTGCTCACACGCCAAGTTCAGCCTTAGGGGTCTCAGTCTAGACTTGCGCTGACCAACATTTGAACAGACCAATTTCTGGTGAAACATGAATTTGGGAAGATAAGAGAAGGACATGATTTGAGTTAATTAGCCCAGCAAGAAATCTTTTCCGAGGTGGCTGCTGACAAGACAAGTCTAGACACGCGCCGTCTATCCCTGTGCACAGCAAACTCGCTGACAACCTGAGCTCTGGAGCTTGCAACTCTCAAGCCGACAAGAGGGAATTATCCTCATAAAAATTCCCCCTGCAGGCTTCAATGCAGATGTGAGAAATTCCACAAAAGATTAACACAGTGACCAACTGCCAGGGACAAAGGATTTTATCTGAAAGTTTCTAGGGGAATTTTGATTCTGGGCTTGTTGC
The DNA here is from genome assembly GCF_000690535.1 of Cariama cristata. Lineage (NCBI taxonomy): Eukaryota > Metazoa > Chordata > Aves > Cariamiformes > Cariamidae > Cariama > Cariama cristata. Next base: position 7,868 of record NW_009625258.1, on the reverse strand, counting down.
AAACATTTAATCCCAATTCAACTCCAGCAGAATTGATTGAGTCAACATTTCTGATTATTTTTCTCCAAAGACAACACCACCCAGTATATTACTACAAAATTTATACACTTATATTTATACTTTGCATATACTATATATATATATAAATAAAGTTCGGCCAGGTAGGCGATGTGGAAAAACACAGTACCAACTACAGAGCCAAGTATTTTGTGTATTATGATTTAAAGGCTTTTAAGCATTTAGGAAAGGTGTTTCTGATATGGATGCTAATATACATTCCTGTGAGAAGTTCTTCTATCTGCTCTATTCCTCCTCTCCTCCCCAACTCCCCGTACTTACAAAGCTGTTAAGGGTCAGGGCACACTGCCACGTATCCATTTAGTAAATGTATTTGAAGGAAGAAAACCGTTCTAAATTATTTCTCCGGAAGCGGCACCCAGGGCACAGCACACACCAGAGCTCAACTCCCAGCGGAGGAGTCGAGTCATCCCTGTGAAAAAGTCACACTGGAAATTCACCCCCTGCGAGATGGCAGCAGCTCGCTCCCACCCGAACAGGAACAGGCTCTTCCCTCCCTGCGGAGGGGATGCTCCCCGGGACGCTCCGGACCGGCTCCTTCCTCTCTCTGGCTCTGCCGTTTCCTATCTCAGGACGTGCAGGGGTGCGAGGTGAGGGAATGCCCAGTTACCACCGGTACACTGCTTGTGAAAACAGCCTGTGGAGTTTTTCAGGTACACAACGCTACCGAGATGGGAAAGTAAACAGAAACATGTAAACTTGGTGCAGGTACACGGCAGCATGAATGGACAGTGGAAAGACTCTCAAGCTCAGCTTTACAGAGTTGGTCTAAAAATATATAACCTCCACGTTCACTCACAAGGGCCTGACTTTAGCAAGTACTCTTTGAGAGAACAGAGTTGTCTTGTCAATCAATCAAAAACCACAAAACCAACAGAAAACCCAGAAGACAACCAACCCATTGCCTTCCATCTACACAATTGTAGAGGAGATGCAAAGAATCTCAAAAAGTGCCTTATCATCTATCCTGCTATCAATTATGGCAATTACTCCTTTGCTACTGTTTATAATTGATGAACAGTGATTGGATTTATAGTAAACAATATAGTGTAATTCAAAACTGTAATTAAAGACTCATTAATGGGATAAATTCTTTACACGTTTTTATTTCCATTATGTGCTCAAAAAGAGAGCGGATAGGGAGTTAAAAGGATTTATTTTTTTTTTCCCTGCTTCCAACTTGCATTAGTTTTGTATGAACAGTGCAAGAGAGGGAGTTTATCTGAACGCTGGTACAACTGCAATTTTAAATACCAAATGGTAAGAAATATTTTATATGGGCGCTGCTAGACAGAAGAAATGAATGAAGATAAGCAGACTTTTTATAAAAAGATTTATTAAAAATAAGTTCTTTAAAGAGAAAAAGTGTGACATGTATATACATTAAATCATCAAAACCTTTATGGGGCTTATAATACAATGTATTCCAAACTGCACAAGAGACATTCTTTTTTTTTTTTAATATGTCACGATTATTGGAACATAACAGCATATGGGAAGACAAAAAAACCAACACTTAACACACAACCATTACAAGCAAAATCTTGAAATTGAGGACTACTTGCAAAGATTAAACTCAGTGATCAGCTTGATGCTATTGTTAAGTACAGACAGAAACCAAGAATGTAGGAATACAGTCTTCAGTTGACACAGTTATCTGACAACTGCTAGCTTCCAATTAGTTCTTCGTTTCTACTGTGAAGTAATAGATCTTAGCAAGTGGGTTTGTCTTCTATAAAGGTAGAAGTATTTTGGGGGCAACAAAATACCACTGAAAACCAGGTAAATAAATGCATCTTTTTCAGGTCTATTGCAGTAGATATCAAAGATTTCTTCTTAGGAATGAGAGTTACACAATTGCTGGTTTTCTCCTCTAACTCCCCAAGTCTCCGACAGCCAGAACCACAAAAAACAGTTTTTCTTAAAACTATTTTATTTTACAAGAGTGTTTTGCACAAACAGTGACATGACAAACTAACACTTGATTCTGCATGCTTCAGATGACCTCGGCTTCTCATACTCAGAGGTCATATTTAGAACTATATCCTTTCAGTTGTGTCTTCTGAAGATTTTCCCATTTTTTAGTGCATGTATATACAGCTAGCTGAGAATTGCAGTATTACAAATGTCTACCCATCCTTACAGCAAAATGCAGTCTAATCTCAGATGTATGCAGGACTTACATCCTTAGATGTTCATGGCATCCTCTTTAGTCCCACAGTTTAATAAGACCATCCCAGCCGCATGTAATGACTTTAGATGTTTCGTGTGGATGCCACACTGCACCGATACAGACTTTATCATGTGCTTTTAATCTGCTGTAGAGTTTTGTCGTCTTCCAGTCCCAGATGTTAAGTTTTCCATCTGCATCTCCAGATATCACGTAGCTATATTAACAGGGTTAAAATAAAAGCTGTATCATGTGTGAAGACTGCTTGTATTGTAATACTTTTACATTGAGCAATGGAAAAGAGCTTCACCTAGGGAGCTTCCTGTCTGACAGTCTGCAAACACCTACCAAGGAGTTGGCATTCATGCTGTGCTCTAAAGCGCACAAGTCCTGCAGAAGGTGATTCATCAACTGCGACGTAAATGTGCTAAGCAATGTGATTATACCACACGCTGTGTTACTGGAACTAAAGAGAATACATCAGCAAAAGAGAAAGTGCCAGAAGTTTCCCTAAAATTTATAGATGCTTCACTCCAGTTTTGCTGAGGTTATTCTCCAGTTCTTCTAGTAATGAATATCTTATGTATGTACAGTGGTAAATGTGTGGGCATATTACCAAGCAAATAAGTTGGAAAAGATGGTTCTCTGAACAATAAATGAGGATACACACAGCAGACCTGCAAATTGGGAGAACTGGGCAAGTCCAAATCCCAGCTATTCTAGACACATGCATATTGTGGGAACAGAGCCTGCGCTCCAGACCGTGCGCAAAAAGAACCAGATGCAAGTCGGAAGCGGAAGCCTCTTGTGCTGCACCAGGGCTAGGCAAAGCAAGGGGAGTCTCTGGATGGTTTCACAGCAGTGTAAATCATCTGTGCAGAAGGGGGAATCTGGAACACACGGACTGTTTTCTGAATGTTGCTCAGAGCAACCACTGAGTAAAACTTAGTCCTATCAATTGGCAAGAGTAAACTTCCCATTCTGCTGCTTGGCTAGAGAACTCTGTCTGATGCTGAGTTAATAGGATAGCTGTGCATCAATGAATTCTGCAGAGGATTCAAAAAGAAATTCAGTGTCTGTGCTGGCAAGTTTTAAGATGAAGCTCATTCCCACAAAAACTTACCTCATGTCAGGTGAAAAATCCACTTGACAAGCGTAGCCAGCTACCATGTGACCTTTGAAAATTTTCTTTTTGTTTAATCTGAATCTGTTCTGAGCTCCAAAAATCAGAATTTGGTTATCCATTGACTGGCAAGCCAACCATTTCCCTATAAATGCAATAAACAAAGGTGGTATAAGAGGGCTGCATCTGACGAAACAGACTTAACTGGAATGTTTTAAGAGATTTTTATAACTTTTCTTGCATTATATTAATCCAGATTTTCATTATGTATCAGGGTTCTAGGTAGCAGCTGATATTGCTTCTGCCTGCTACAACTGCCGAGAGGCAGAAACTTACGTTTGACAGGATTTGGGATGCCAGTTCCCAGAAAATGCACTCATGACTCTAGGAAAGCTCTGGCTGTTAGAACAAAGTGCTGCATCAACCCCACTGATTTACTGGTAAGTTTTTAAGCTACTGAGTAAACTTGCTGGTGCACATAATCAAGTAATTCAGATGAGGGGAAAAAATCCCCACCTAGCTGCAATCATCTGATTACCTGTTTTGTGGGTACCAGGTCTAAGGTAGACTCAGGAGTTTGAAAATCCTGACATTTTTGCAACTATTTAGTACTCTCTGCCCTAATGGAATGCAATTTAATAAAGATACTTCAGTGAAAGAAAAAACCCCCGGCTTTTCTAATCTGAACTCTTTCTCATTCTGCGTCTTGGCAGTGCATTAACTCCTGCCTGAGAATCCAGTGAAGAGGATGTGCTACAGAACACCACAGAACAAACACTTCTGTCGTGAACTCTGCATATTGTCACTGCCTGTACAGTGTTTTATGCAAACAGTGATAACATAAGATGTGCTGACTTGACTGTAAATCTGATCACACTTCCAGCTACTAGCTTGGAATTTGAGGATTTTCTTCAGCCTCCCAAAGAAACATATCAAGTGTGTAGCCCAAGCATGTTATTCTCCTCTTCTAAAAAGGTCTGTTTCCTGCATTGCTCAGGAGGAAAAATGTAATTGATGAGATTCATAAATCAGTGCCCCTAAGCAGAAAAGTTCCACTCTGTAAAAATTATCAGCTTACTTTTCTTTAAAGGACTCATTTAACTCCAAAATGATGCATGATGTGCCTGGCACAATCTGTAGCATGACTATTCCAAAAGAACTTGGTTTTTGTGATTTTGGACTACTTTAGGTCAAGATAATGTTAGTTAATGTGACAAGTGATGTCTTAAGTTGAAAAGATGACTATTTAATTCCTAACATCATTTACTGTCTCATCTCAGAAATCAAATACTCAAATGCTGGCCAGTCAGAACTTGAAAAAGAATGAGAAACTCAGTATTTCAATACGGAAGAATGAGATGAACTGAAAAACTGGATCATAATATAGCAAGTTGTGGAATTTCAGAAACAGGGGTTGAAAAAGGCGAGCTTGGGAAGCTAACATTTTTAAATGCAGCGCTCTCTTTCTCCAGAATTTTCCTTTTTATATTAGAAACTCACTTCTATTGTTAAGAATAAAATATCTGCACTGCAAAGCAAATACAATTTGATGCTGATAGCTGGCTGAAAAGGTTAGCTGTGCAACAAGTTGATCAGCCACTACTCAGCATAATGGGACTGTTAACTGTAAATCCAGTGAGACCTGAATAATGTTGACACTAAAGCTATTTAATTTTGGCCAAAATAGATACCAGACATTTTGTCCTCTTAAAAGGATTTTCACTGATTACTGGAGGCACTAAACCTTTATCCTTCTTCAGTTTGATTCTAATTGAAGAATATAAACACCAGTGAAACATTCACATATAGAAACACTGAGATAATTTGGGATTTCTCTTATGCAAGACTTATTCGGGCTGTATTCAGAACAGAAAGGACCAGCATTAATAGGATCACGTACAACATCAGTTTCTGCTTTAACAGTGGCACCACAAGGACTGCTGAACTTGCTTAGTACTTTGCAGCCATCATCAGTTCCCACCATTGTTTCTCTCAATATTTTAAATACAGCAAAGAGCACATCGTAGCTCTATGAAAAGAAAGAGTCCTTTCACCCTGTCTGGATGAAGGTCTAAATTTGAATTGATACAGTTATCCTGATATAACCCCTCATTTTGGCATGGTTGTTCTTCTTAAGACTTTTAAATCAAAACCAGATCCAGTCCAGCCTTGGAATAAATGCACACGCTGATTTGAGGGGTGTAGTGTGAGGTGACAGGGCAATGCAACATGGTAACATTATAGAGTTATAATCAGTAAGACAAGCCTACATAAACTAGGTGTAAGGAGGCAGTAAAGGGTTAACCTACCATTTGGAGACAAAGTCACAGCTGGCATCGAATGCATACTTGGCTCAGCTATGTACTTGAAGTCTACAGGAATGTCCCTGCAAAAGGAAGAAGTATGTGTTTTATGAAGACATGGAGATGTTCTAAAGCGCTGCCTCCAGTTTGCTGATTTATTCAGCCACTGAACCACAGACAGCGTATGGTGATGTCCAAAGGAAGAATGTGCAAAAGCTCAAAAACATTATGAATGCCCATCTAGAGAGTTCCAGCTGTGGAGCCACCTGCAGGATAAGCTCTGATAGAGTGAATTTACCCCAATCAAATGACCCAGAGTCTAAATCAGAATCATAATTCCCATTGTTAAGAGTAAAACTGTAACACAAAGATATTCCATTGCCTCCAGTTTAGCTGCAGCTCTTACAGAATTCTTACATAGGTAGCAAGAATAGACTGATATATGCATGTATCTTACTGGAATATCTTACTGACTTGAGTTTTGTTTTCTGCCTTTTTTTTCTTTGCTTTTTTTTTAAAAAAAAAGGGAAAGAAACACGGAGTGTGTGTCTCGTCTCTCTGACAATGTCCTTTTCCTCCTGATCTCCCCAAATGGGATGCCAACCACTTCCAAATGTTCACAGCTGAACTGAACCATGAACTCCCCAGTCTCGATTGCATACAGGACTGTGCCAGTGTACGTGAAGAACATACACTGTCCTGTACAAAGGCCTAGGGAAAAAACAAGTACAGTCTAATCCCTACTCCGCAGAACTGTCATTTGGTTTTCACTATGTAAATTGAATTACTAATGGTCCGTGCATATTCACAGTATTCCTCATACCCTACACTAGAAGACTGGTAAAAAGGGAAGGCACGCACATGGCTTTCTCATTAAGCAGAAGAAATCTCTAGCAGAAAATAGATGTGATTGATGTATTCAGCAGAAAACACATGCAAAATGTTCTGTAACAACATTAATTAATACAAAGGGGATGGTTACAACTTCATTGTCTAATTCACACAGTAGAAGGGCTGCTGGGACACTGTCGGAGCAGAGAGCATGGGTGGTTGCCTTGTACTAGCTGACTGAGCCTTGCTGGATGGCAATACAGTTGACATTAGCGAGGTAATTACAATTCTATTTTATTGTGGAATAAGTTATTTCCCATCATCTTGTGTAAAGCAAAATGCGCAGGTGTAGTAGGGTGAGAAGCTGCTCTGTCTTCAGGAAGCAACAGAAATGCTCCTGTGAGATAAATGGTAAAATAATTTACCCCTCAGAATAAGAACGGCAACCCACTTAATACACTCTGCGGATAAGAGCCTGTGCAGACATAACTGGCTTCCAAGCATGCAGACCTAAGACTGCTGTTGGACAGTAGATCTGTAAAGGAATAACAAAAAGACCACATCATCTCTGAGGCTGACCAACATGAGAGCACAGGCAGTGCAGCCCCCCATACCCCATCCTACGCTTCTGCATCAATACCCAAACAGCTTCAAACCCCACCTGCAAGAGGACACAAGGTCACTGCTGCAGTACAGCCAGATCCTGATCGGCTCCCACCATCCAACACTCCCCTCAGCCCACCCATCATCGGGACTCCTCAATGCCATGTAAAAGCAATTTCACTGGAAGCCCCGTTAAAAAAAGTCTCATCACAGAAGACGCATCTCCAATGCTGAATTGCACTGCAGTGAGAAATTTAAATACAGCAAAGGTTGTCCTGCCTTCTCCCCCTTTATAAATGAAGGCAGGGTCATCTACTGGAATTCAAGACAGCTCTGCTTTATGTTCAAACCTACCAGACGCACTTAGGACAGCTGCAGGATACACTGCATTCAACTATTAGGCAGAATAAAGAGATACATTCGTGTTTCACATTTGCTTCCACTCAAATTGCTAAGTAAGTCACATCAGCCTGCTCCCTTAAAAAAAACCCACAAAACTTTAAAGAAAATTACCAAGAAAGACGCTGTCGCAGTTGCCTGACCTCAAAACTCATGTGATACATTGTTTGTTCAAATTTTTAACCTTACAGATCTTCAAGTCCTTTCCCCATTTCATAGCATTTGAAAGGCTGAAAAGTTTTAAGTATCAAAAGTACTATCTGCTAGCCAAGATTTAGAAACATGATACTCTGGCTAATACAACTTCTTCCCCAAGCAGGAGAGAGAAAAATCCTTTTACAGAAAGAAGGAAAAACAAAAC
>NW_009625257.1:0-30464 GCF_000690535.1 Cariama cristata | reverse complement strand
GACATTACTGTTCTTTCAGGCCAACTTTGAACCGACTCTCACAGCGCTTCAAGACATGGTTTAGCGGGCATGGTGGCATCAGGTATACGGTTGGACTTGATGATCTTTGAGGTCTATTCCAACCATAATGATTCTATGAATCTATGATTCTATGATTTTCTCTAGTTACATTGAGATTATTTTTTCTTTTTAATTTGTTTCCATTTTGGTTTTAAATCTGTCTTTTCTGCTATGTAGCTGTGAAATCATTTACTATGACATCTGTGTATCATTTACTGATCATGTATACATAATCTACATAACTAATCCTCTATACAAGGTGTATGTAAGTGGCTTGTTGAAGTGTAGTAGTTTTACCATTTTTAGGTTAATTTCTGTGAATCATGATTGGTACTTTGACGGCATGATCTCTTCCTTTAGCTGGTGTATACAGGACTCTCAAAGAATGCATTCTGTCTTTGAGGGGGGAAAAAAAAGGTAACAGCCACTAGCATAAGCAATTTTCTGAATCAGAATGAAAATGTGGCACCTAAATTCAAATTCTTGACTGTTTATTAGCAGAATAGGTAGAAGAATCTGTTCAACTAGCCAGGTGACTCTTAGGTGCAGAGATTTTTATTCATGGAAAAGATAGAAAAAGTATATATCAGATCTATTTTCTCTTTCTTCATCACAGTAATGTTGGTCTCTATAAGGGTAAAATAGGTAGAGAATAATTGGAGGAATAATTGAGTTGTTAAAAATCCTTCATTAAAGGAAGGACTGTAGCTCATGTTCTACTTCTAAAGGTCAGAGCAAGTGTTGAGAGCTCTAAACCCTCTCATTTTAGATGGAAAATCTTCCGGATTCCACACTAAAAGTCCTAGAATGTCATGGCCATGAGAAAAGCTTAGAAACAGCATGTACTAATGGCATAACTTTCGCAATTGCTCATAGGCATATCCGAAAGACAGATACAACTAAAAACTTCTTGCACATTCAGTCCCAAGGCCTTGGGAAGCAAGAGGAAGACAGCATGGCATCTCAAATCAGATGTTGCCACTACTTGTTCATGTTCCTGTTCTTATGGCCTCTGATTGCCTAGCAAAATTCTTTCTACTAGGTTTGTGTAGAAATCATTTTCGATAGTTTTGCAGAAGACTGTGATAAAGCATTTACTTTGCTTTGTACTGCTAATAATCCCATGGTATTGAATTGCAGCTTCTGTCTGAAAAAAAAAACCCCATACCTTCTGCCTTATGATATACATTGGATATTACAGATCAATGAAGATAACAATTAAAAATAAATTCTCTCATTACAGAGTTGCAAAAATGTGGTCACTTATATTAAGATACGCAACCATAATTGATAAAATTACAAAATTACAGAAAAATTGGAGTTGGAAGGGACCTCTAGAGATCATCTAGTTCAACCCTCCTGCTCAGAGAATGATCAATAAGAGCAAGTTGCCCAGGGCTATGTCCAGTTGGGTTTTGAGAGTATCTCCAAGGAGATGCCGCAGTTTCTCAGGACAACCTGTTCCACTGATTGATCACTCTCGAAGTGAGAAAGCTGCTTCTTTTGTTGAAATGAAATTTCCTGTCTTTCAGTTTGTGCCTATGTCCTCTTGTCCTGTCTCTGGATACACTGAGAGGCCCTCTCAGCCTCTCCTTCTATGGCGAACACTCAACACCCTTAACCCTCTTCATGTCCCTTCGCTGGACCTGTTCCAGTATGTCCATGTCTCTTGTACCAGGGAGCCCAGAACTGGACCCAGCACTCCAGATGTGTCTCACCCATACTGAGTAGGTAGAGGGGAAGGATCAACTCCCTCAGTCTTCTGGCAATGATCTTCCTAATGCACCCCAAGATGCTGCTGGCCTTCAATGCTGCAAGGTCGTGTTCAAATCACGTTAAACTTGGTGCCCACCAGGACCTCTAGGCCCGTTTCTGCCAAAGTGCCAGTTGTTTGACGCCCAGTCTCTCCTGGATCATGGAGTTGTTCCTGTCCAGGGGCAGGACTTGACATTTCTGTTTATTGAACTTCATGAGATTCCTCTCTGCACATTTTTCCAGCCAGCTGAGGTCCCTTTGAACGGTAGCATGGACATTTGGTCTATCAGTCCTACCTCCTGGTTTTGTATCATCTGCAAAGTGTACTCTGTCTCATTGTCTAGGTCATTAATGAAAATGTTAAACAGTATTGGCATCAGTATTGACCTGTGGAGTACACCACCAGTGACTGGACTCAAGCTAGGCTTTGTGCTGCTAATCACAAGCCTCTGAGCCGGGCTCTTCGGACTGTTTTCAGTCTATTTGTCTACTCTGGATAGTTTGTCTAGTCTTTCAGGATGTTATGTGAAACAGAGTTGAAAACCTTGCAAAGTCAAGGTCAACAGCATCCATTGCTCATCCTTCATCCACCGAGCTACTAATTTCATTGTAGAAAGCTACTAGGTTTGTCAGGCAAGATTTCCCCTTCACAAATCCACACTTACTACTCCTAGTCATGTTCCTGTCTCGATACAATTGGAAATGGCTTGCAGGTGGATTCGTGCCATCACCTTCTCAGGGACTGAGGTAAGGCTGACTGGCCTGTAGTTCCCCAGATCTTTCTTCTTGTTCTTCTTGAAAATAGGAGGGACTTTTGCTTTCCTCCAGCCCTGAGGAACTCTCCCAGTTGCCATGGCCTTTCAAAGATAATCAACAGTGGCCTTACAGTGGCATCAGCCAGCTTCCTCAGCATTCATGGGTGCAGCCCATCAGGTCTCACAGATTTGTATATGTCCAGTTCATTTAAATGCGCTCTAACCTGATCCTTCTCCACCAAGGACACACCTTCCTTGCTCTAGACTTTCTATCTGGTCTTACATGCCTAGGATTCCTGAAGGTAAACCTCACTAGTAAGGACGGAAACAAATACGGCATTGAGTACCTCATCCTTTTCCATGTCCTTTGCCATCAGGTCCCCTGCCTCACTTAGCAGTGGACACATATCTTCCCTTGTCTTTTTTTTACTGCTGAAATACCTGTAGGAGTTCTTGTTACCCTTCACGTCCATTACCAGATTTACCACCACATGGACTTGGCTTTCTGAACTGAATATCTGCATGCTCAGACAGTGTCTCCTGCTGGGTCTCCTGCCCCGATTCCATCGCTTGTGCACTTTTTACACTTTGTACACTTTTTATGTTTGCATTTAGTCAGGAACTCCTTTTTCTTCCATGCATGCCTCCTCTCACTTTTGCTTGATTTCCTGCTTGTTAAGATTGATCTTTCTTGAGCTTAGAGGTGATCCTTGAATATCAACCAGATGTCCTGGCCCTCCTTTCTCCACAAGTGTATCCCATGGGAATCTTTCAAGTAGGTCCCTGAGCAGGTCAAAGTTTGTTTTCCTGAAGCCCTGCAATCCTGCCTTTTGAATTGCTCCCACCTCTTGGGATCTTGAACTCTACCATCTCATAGTCACCATAGCAAATGCTGTTCCTGACCTTCGTATCATTCACCAGTTCTTCCACGTTTGTAAATATGATATCCAGCAGATCACATCTGCTTGTAAACTCCCCCACTCATTCTATTCAGGAAATTATCACCAGCGCATTACAGGAACCTTCTGGTTTGCTTGTGTCCAGCATTGCTGCCCCTCAACAGGTATCAGGTGATTGAGGTCACCCATGAGAACCAGTGTCTGCAAATGTGAGCTCTGAAGAAGGTCTTGTCTACGTCTTCCTGATCAGACAGTTGGTAGGAGACACCCACCACAATGTCACACATTTTTGTCTGTCCACTAATCCTTACCCATAAGCTCTCAGTTGGCGTCACCATCCATTCCAAGGCGGATCTTCCCACATTCCCACTGTTCTCTCATATAAAAGGGCAACTCCCCTTCCCTACTGTCCCTGTCTGCCCTTCCTATAGAGCCATGTTTCTTGGATTCCGGTGAGATCATAGCCCTGCAACTCCACACCAAGCTCAATTTCCTCCTGCTGTTTCCCGTGCTGTGTGCATTGGAGTGCAGGTGCTTTATTTGGGCACCAGGCATGCCGGTTTCCCAGAAGTGTGACCACTGCATGAGAGCTTCCCCTGTAAGGCTGTCCTCTTGGCTCTTCTTTATCTGTGTGCATACGGTTGGGGGGGTCCATTCTACCTTGTTTTGTTATTGAACAAAACCATCTAAGGATACACAAATGGACATGGAAATCCAATGAATTACAGTCTTCTGAAGCATCGTCTAGGTAATTTTTGCTTCAATATTAGCAGCTAGCTCCAGCAGAAAGATTTGTTCCAACTGATACGAATTTTAGAATGTAAACCATATGCAGCTGAATATTCCAATTCAGAGTTTGAAGTAATCTCTGCTAATGAAAAGCAAATTATCCTAGCTAGGCTATGAAATAGTGCAGGAGCAGATCAAGGTTTAAGCATATTATATGCATATAAAATTATATAGAGGTATATAAATATATATATCTACATACAAGTGCAGAACATGAGAGTTTTAGACCGTCAAGCTGCATTATGCAGTCTCGCTCTGCTGAATAATTTAAAAATCCCAGACATGGCAGACAGTCACAGAAATCAGACAAAACTAACCAGAGTGAGGTGATGATCTTCTGCCTAACATTGTGCGCAGCCGCAAGACGGTTCTTTTCCATGAGCTCTTGACTAGAAGGTTTCAGAGATTTTGTTCTCCAGGTAGATTAACAATGCCACCAAGACACAGATTGTTGTCATTTCAATATCCACAGACGCTGCTGAGTTCTTTCTTTTACTACAGCATAAGGTTTTGTGAAGCCATTGAATTAGACTGTGAAAATGAAATGTAAGACCTTTTAGACCTTTACCTAATAGCAGGTTTTAGTGTTACTAGGCCTATGGCTGCTTTTCTCTTCCTTTAAAATTGAATGGTCAAACATAAAAAAGAAAGGGAGGAAAGAAAATATTTTTAAACCACATAATCTGGTGATACCAGGCTCATTATAGAAGAAGGATTTCTTACAGAAATAAAGAACACACACTTCAAAGATCCATTTTGCAACTGTCCAGACCCTTAACTGACAGGAAACTGGTGTAAAGAAATAATACTAAAACAAGCTACACAGCAGTGTTTTTGTTGTTGGTTTGCCATATAATTTGTTATAAGTTTACATCTGTTAAAGGGCATTCTGCAAGGAAAATAATTATGATTTTGATATGTTAATAAACACTTTAATTTGTTTTGATCTTTTAGAATAGATTGCCATAAATAAAACATTCCTTCCCTCTTCTCTGCTCCTGCAAGAATATTTTTTAGGCAAAGATAAGATAATTTGTTGTCTTAATACAATTGCTTTGGGGTTATTACCATGTAGCTGATGGTAATGAGCACATGGTCTGTTAATCGAGTCGGACAGCCTCAGCCAAACAGTTGCTCTAAAGTGTGCCCGAAGCAGAGGACGTTGTGCTGTCTACTACGCCAGCAAAAGCCTGTGAAGTCTTCATCTGCTCTTCCTCCATTCTTATTCAGCAATTTATGCTGCAGCATACTTACAAAATATTTACTGTCCTCACTTGTGCAATTAAAGGGAGCAAAAGGGGCCTGCCTTAATTCTCGTCGGCTATTCCACTCCATACTGTCAACACAATCTTCTTTTTTCACCGCAGAAACGCACACTACGCCGGAGCGATGGCGGAAGGCGAAGAGCTGAGTGCCGAAGGCTGCCTCTGGGCAAGGCCCCGGCTCTGCTGTGCAGGAAGGGCCCTCTGCAGTTGGGGTGGCCCTGCGGTGGCTTCACTCGCGGTGAGAAGTTCGGCACCTCTGAGGTGCTGTGCTTGCTGGAATGAACCAGGGTAAGTTCTTGCTACTTAAGAAAATCTCTTCCATCCCTTAACTTCTCATGCCTTCTTCTGCCCCTCTACTCCGCTCTGGTGAGACCCCACCTGGAGTATTGCATCCAGCTCTGGAGCCCTCAGCACAGGAGAGACATGGAACCTGTTGGAGAAGGTCCAGAGGAGGGCAACGAAAATGATCCGAGGGCTGGAGCACCTCTCCTATGAAGACAGGCTGAGAGAGTTGGGGTTGTTCAGCCTGGAGAAGAGGAGGCTTCGGGGTGACCTCATTGCGGCCTTCCAATACCTGAAGGGGGCCCATATGAGAGATGGGGACAGACTTTTTAGCAGGATCTGCTGCGACAGGACAAGGGGTCATGGTTTTAAACTAAAAGAGGGTAGATTTAGACTTGACATAAGGAAGAAATGAAGGTGATGAAGCACTGGAACAGGTTGCCCAGAGAGGTGGTGGAAGTCCCATCCCTGGAGGCATTCGAGGTCAGGCTGGATGGGGCTCTGAGCAACCTTATCTAGTTGGAGATGTCCCTGCCCACCGCAGGGGGGTTGGACTAGATGACCTCTAAAGGTCCCTTCCAGCTCAAACGATTCTATGATTCTATTCTATGTGGAGGGAAAGCTGTCTTCACATTTACATTAGTGCTGTAGCAGTCCTTAACTAGTCTGTCATGCTAGGACAAGGTGAGGGAGGAAGATTTTTGCATACTCCTGCCCTGTTTTACCTAACAGTCTGTTACGAGGGCATAATGGCTCTGAAATACCTGGAGTGCTTCCTTTTAAAACGGGCTGTGAAACAGAAGTCTGAGGTAAAGGTGAGGAGGGGCTCTTACAGATCTTCACTGCTGGCCAGAGATTGTTGAGAATCAAGATCCAATTCACCACACTTGGATTTTTTTTTGAGGTGTGGTTTTGTTTACTTTACCACCACCACCACCACCGAGTACTGCTCTGTGGTATTTTCTGGCTTAGGAAAAGGTGCATGCTTGTTCATGTGAAGGTATCAGATTAAAAAACCCACACTATTCTGCATTCTTTGGTTGGAATGGTAGTAGTTCAGTGAGAGAAAACTGAACATATAAATCTGCAACTATATAAAACCATCTGGTTTACATTATTTTCTTCAGTAAAAAAGAAACCCAGCTGTGTTTAAAACCCATGGAGGTCAAATATACTTCCTTCAGAAAATGAAAATTGAACCATCATAAAGCAGATAGTGACTGAAAAAAAAAAAAAAGTACTAGGTTTTTAAGAGCTGGGATGAAATTTGAAAAAGCAAACAGCTGAAGATGTGAAAACAAATTTCTTGCAATTGTATAAGATGCAGGATGCCTGTATCTAACCCAGGGAAGAAAGGTGTATAGAGCATTGCGATGTAACTGACTTCTCTTGCAGCTGCCTTCCCTGTTGTTCAACATTATTAATGAAAGCCCTCAATGGCGTTTGTCACTGGCAAATCTTCAGTAGTAAACAAGGCTGGTTTAAAAGTACAGAGGAAAGAATGGTTCTGACCAGGGCAGAATGCTACTTTATAGTCAGGGTGGTAACAGTAATCCGTCCGGACTACAAATCATCTGTACCACAGTCCTTCAGTTGCTCTTACAATGCCGTACAAGCCTCTTCAACGGTCAGTTTTGTTAATAAGATACGCAGTCACTTACATTAATAAAAATGAGAAATTGCCAAATTATATCAGAACACTGGGAGAAATTAATTACAGCAACAAGAAACCTAGATCAAACAACTTTTTCCTGTCTCTCTGAAATGCATAATCAGCCTCTGCAAGAGGGTCTGGATGCTGGGTATCCGCAGCAATCAAGTGGTGGCAATCAAGTTGGAGTTTCCTACCCACTAGAAGCTATCTGCATTAAAGTCTCACTTACAAGCTCCATCTAGTCTAATTTTATTTTATTCTTTCCTGCAAAATGGTATCCATCTCTCAGAAAGGGTGGTGTGGTCTGCCCTCCCCGCACCGAGCAGCTCAGGTGTAGTTGAATGCTTTTAAGGGAGAAACATGTTCAACCTCTCTATGGCGGAGAAGAGGACGGAACATCAAGGAGAGGTCTGAATGGAGCTGGTGAATGAACAGAACAACAACAAACCTTCCTCTTTTAGAAGAAAGTGGTGATTACTGCAGCATTTAAACTAATTGGCGTGATTTGAGAGTGTATTTAGAAGTCTGGTAAATTAGTATCAGCTCTGACCTGAAATCTTATCTGAAAGCCACTGAATTTCTTTGCAGGTTAATCGCTGGGACACTGGATTTTATGATTAAAATGTATATTCCTGACTGGTATATTAGTCTAAAGCTATGTTTCTCTGCTGGAGCTATTTCAGGACTATTTCCATTCAGTCTCTGATTCTTCTGTCTTTGTGCAGTGGTGAATTACAGCTGGCCCTGCAAATCTCATTTCTGAAATAGCGCATGTCCCTTTCAAAGGGCATTGGCTGCCTTAAGCACAGATCCTCACTCTCCCTGAAGATCCCTCCCTATAAAGTAACAATAACCCCAGTTTTTACTTTCCCAATCAGTAGGGCCCTGTGGAAATCATTGCAGTAACACTACTGAAAAACAGAAATATGGAAGAAATCTACTCAGGCCCTTTTTTTTTGTCATACACCATGCTTCTCCTTTCCTCCCAGTGTGTCTTAGGCTGTCCAGAACCAGAACTGCAGGACACTGCCTCATGCCCGTCCACAGCATCACTTCATACACTAATTCTCTATGCAGTATTCAAGTTTCTGTCAATGGGAGTTCTGCAGGTGGACAACAATGGCAGAATGTTCAAGAGGCCCGTAATGCAGGTCAGAGTAAAAAATGTAATTACCTACTGAGTTAATTAAAATTTTGCACCTGCACTCTCAGGGGTATTTTTGTAGGAAAAAAAAAAAAAAAAGCCAAGACTTTGGCTGTACAATTTTTTAATGTCAAGAAATCTCAAGCCTGGATGACTTGAACAGTGTTAAGGTTATACCCGACATGCTATTGGTCACACAGCTTTGGCTCAGAAACTGTTCACTGACCTGAAGGAAGCTAAATTAATGCCCGACATGTGCTAGTCTGTCCATCTGTCATCAGCTGGAACAGAGAGAGGAGCATCTCTAGAGGGTGATTCAGGTCTCGAAACTTTTTAAGTCTCCATGGATGTAAAGTAATCCTTAACATGGTAAATCCAAGCTGTGAATATGTTTCAATATAGCACTGAGGAACTACTATAAATCACAGCTGATTTCTCCATATGGGAGGAAATTTACTGTCCTATGTAAATTGGAGGGACTCTATGGGAGATTTATAGTATAGTTTGATTGTTTTGATTGTCTTTTTCCCATTGAAGAGAAGGTTAAAACACCCTAAAAAGCGTAATGTTAATGACTTAATTATTTAATTTTTAATGTCACTAAGTAACAAAGTGTAAATTTTTTTTCCTTAAAAAATATTCTTTTCCACTTTTAAATTTGGAAATTTATCAAAAACATCAAACTCATTTCCAATAAATCAATATTTACAGTGGAAAACATGTTAATTATACTATTTCTAATTATCCCTGTTTGTTTTCATCTCATTAGCTGCCAGCAAACTACTTTGCTGCTTGAGGGGAAAGAGAACCTTGACCAAATGAAACGAAGGCTGGAGCAACTCCATAATTGAGTGTTTGTGCTCACATATAAATCTATTTGTTCTGGCTTGATTTGCTTGCTTTCCTTTAAAGTTTGTCAGATAAACAAAAATATCTTCCTTTTTAATTAATGGCTGTCAAAAATGAGCTTTATTTAAATTCTAAAATAAATCTTTGGCATTAGTTTCAGGCTGCAGAATGACATTTTCATTTACTGAGCTGAATGCAAAATTAATGTAATTCCAGTCCTGTGGAATTTACTGCATGTGGTCTGAGCTCCTAGATCCATCCTAGAAATGGAATATTGTTGTATGGTTTACCAGGAATCCGTTAATAAGCATTCCAATTAATATATAGAGGCATTTCAGACTTTTTCTAGACTTGACTTCAGTCATCTGACCAAGAAAAATAATGGTTGCTTAGACTTGGGAGGCAAATTCTGGTCTTAAACATGTTTCAGATTTAGAAAATCCATTTACAATTAACAGATGGATTTGGGATAAAACGAGACCTACTCAAAGACGTGCTGACTTACATCTAGCAAAAGATACTGAAAGAGACAGGAGAAGGTTCTTGAATTGCATAAAGAAAGTTAGGAAACAACTGCTGTGCAGTAAGAGTAGATTGGACAGTAAAGCTGCAGTAAATAGAGTAATCAGTAGGACTAGAGACACTAACTAAGAGGACTATTAAATTTGGCTATTAGGAGGAAGGTTCTGGAAAATGTAACTGGTGTAACTGAAATGCATAGCTTTGAATCCAAGGAAAACACAGGGACTAAATTATTCCATAATTCTGCATGAACTGGCATGTGAAAAACTGGCTTCCACTTTTTATTTTTTATAAATTGTCAAATCAGGAGTAATAATATCAGACTGGAATATAACAAATACCTGGAGACTAAGGCAGATACAGACTTTTTAGTCTGACCTCATTCTATAAAGGCATTTAGAGGAAAAAATCTGATCGTGGAGAATAATTAAAATGACAAAGTTAATGGAAGCTGAAGTAAAATGAATTATGACTTATTGCAAAATAATTTTACTGGACTAATCTGCTATACTTCTTTGACAAGATAATTGATTGTTTTTAGATAGACAAGCTGGTCTCTTTTCAGGTATGGATTGAAGTACTGCCTTTGATGTAGTGTCATATAAGAACTTATCTGTAGACCTGGAAAAGATGAAGATGCAGGTGCATAGGAATTTGCTAAGTAAGAGTTCCCCTAGCAACATGAAAATACTGAGTGGGAAACTAGTAGTGGAAATCTTCAAGTATTTGTCCTGGGCTTATTATACATACTATTTTGAGACCAATGAGACCCTAGAAAGCCAAAGTGTAATGATTAGTACTGCTGATACAAAACTGGACTGTACTGTCAATATGGAATAACAGAATTTCATCTGATGGCAGGATTAACTGTAGTGTTATAGAGAAGAGGGAAAGGTGTAGAAGCCTAAGGAAACACTGAAGGAGTGGAAAGGTATTGCTAAACTAGTTGATTACATCATGACTCTGATCTATTAAAGCAATGTAATCATAAAAAGAGCTAACGTGATCACAGGATGAACCAAGACAAAGGTATTTCTGCTGAGACAGGGGAATACTCATGATCTATACTGGTCACAGACAGAATTTAATTTGCAAGATTATGTATACTGTCACCTGTTCCTTTCCAAAAAGGAAAACTAAAGTGAGGTCAGAAAGTGCTAGTAGGATGCTCAGAGTAAGGAAGAATCCATCATAAAAGGGCAACAGACGAGAAAAGTTTGGCTTGATCTGTATGACACGACAAAGGTAGAAAACAGCTACGATTGCTCTTCAGAAATGCATATGAAAGCTGAATTGCAGGTAGGGAGAAGAGGTATTTAAGCTAAGGGACAATGTCAGCATAAGAATAAATATATATGAATCATCTTGCAGATATTTAAACTGGAGATTAAGAGATTCATGACTATCAGAGCAGACTGGTTCATATGAGAAGGAGCTTCTGAAAGAGAAAGATATATTTAAAGTCATGACATGTATTAGTTACCTCTTTTTTGGTGAAGCTATACTTATTGACTGAAGAAGCCATAAATGAAGCGGTTGTGGATGCCCCATCCCTGGAAGTGTTCAAGGCCGGGTTGGATGCGGCTTTGAGCAACCTGGTCTGGTGGAAGGTGTCCCTGCCCAGGGCAGGGGGGTTGGAACCAGATGGTCTCTTTAAGGTCCCTTCCAACCCAAACCATTCTGTGATTCTGTGACAGAGGTAACAATGCCATGAACACCTCACCGAAGAATAAGGGGTGTGATTTGTACTACCTTTGATCTAAGTAGCAGCCAAATTCTTTTCAGTTTCTATCTTTGCTGTGTTTTTTATTTGTTTTAAATTAAAATTTCACCTTTAAGTCAATAGTTTGTTTCCAGACCAATTTCTATGGCTTTCAAGTACTTCTCTGAAACTGGATTTTTTAAAGTAGTCTAGAAAATATTGCTATCCAAGCATTTAAAATAACCCTCTTACTATCAGTGCTTGAAATTCTGCTGCTTCTTTTTTCTTCTTTTTATGTGTTTAATGATAATTGCAACAAAACATCCAACCAAAACCCTGAGTATAAAATTTTTAATCCTTTATCTTCACTAAACTGTATATCATTATATTTCTGTAAACTGTCGCTCTTTCTTACAAATGCTTAGTTTTTGTATTACAGGCTTTTGTCCAAGTTCTGTTCTGTTGAACCTTGCTCTGCATACCCTTATGACCCGTTATGTTATCTTCCTTTAGTGACTGATGTCTGTTGGCATGCTGTGTAGTTATATAGTTGAATATAAGAACAACCATACATTTTCATCCTGAGCAATTATTTTTTTTTTTCAAATTTATTTACTTAGCCTCAAACAAAAGGAAGAGTATTAAAAGGACAGATGCTTCTACTGGTATGAATGGACTTCAGTAGAACTATGCCAGTTTGCATGGTTTACAACCTGGACCAATTATTTGTCCCAAGATCATGTTGTTCTTTCAGGCTACTGTGCAATAAGACAAATCTACTGTACTTTTGGCTGTCTCCCAAAAATTTAGAAATTAAAACCAAAACAGGAAAGAGAGATATTTTTCATAGTCACATGCACCACACCTTGTGTGTGGGTTTGAAAAATGAGGGAGATGATAAAACTTCAATCATGGAATCACAGAATGGTTGAGGTTCGAAGGGGCATCTGAAAGTCACCTGGTCCAATCCCCCTGCTCAAGCAGGGACACTTAGAGCTGGTTGCCCAGGACCATCTCCAGATGGCTTTTGAGTGTCTCCAAGGCTGGAGACTCCACAACCTCTCTGTACAACCTGTGCCAGTGCTGGGTCACCCTCACAGTAAAAAAGGGATTCTGGATGTTCAGAAGGAACCTCCTGTGTTCCAGTATCTGCCCATTGCCTCTGGTCCAGGCACTGGGCACCACTGGAGAGAGCCTGGCTCTGTCTTCTGTATAGCTTTCTTCAGGCTTCCCTGAGCCTTGTCTTCTCCAGGCTGAACAGTCCCAACTCTCTCAACCTTTCCTCATAGGGGAGAGATGCTCCAGTCCCTTCATCATCCTAGTGGCGCTTTGTTGGACTCTCTCCAGTCTGTCCATGTCTCTCTTGTATTGGGGAGCCCAGAACTGGACCCAGCACCCCGGGTGTTGCCTCTCGACCTGCTGGCAATGCTCCTCCTACTGCAACCCGGGACACCATTGGCCTTTTTTGCTGCAAGGGCACATTGCTGGCTCCTATTCAGCTTGGTGTCCACCAGGAGCCCCAGGTTCTTTCCCGCCTGTACTGGTGCCTGGGGCTGTTCCTCCCCAGGTGCAGGACTTTGCACTTCCCCCTGTTGAACCGTGTGGGGTCCTTGTTAAATCATTTCTCCAGCTGGTTGCAGCCCTTCTGGATGGCAGCATCTGCCATATCAGCCACTCCTCCCAGTTTTGTGCCATCTGCAAACTGGCTGAGAGTGCACTCTGCCCCATCGTTCCAAGCATTAATGAAGATGTTGAACAGGACTGGACCCCCTATTGACCCCTGGGGTACACCGCTAGTTACTGGCCCCCACCCAGACTTTGTACCACTGATCGCCACCCTCTGAGCTCAGTCATTCAGTTTTCAGTCTACCTCACTGATTTCTTATTAAGCCCATACTTAACAAGTTCTCCGTGAAGATCTTACGGAAACTTAGTGGAAGCTTCAGTCAAGTGGAAGTTTGTTGGCTGAACTTGGTTAAACAAGGTTATGATGTGGTACATGTGCAGATTGTTGTGTGAATAAACGTCACTTACAGAATTTCCATTTCTCTATGTTTGAAGTATGTCTTTTAATTAAATAATGTTTTTACAAGATTTCAGCTAGTTTGAACTATCATCACATAAAACACGGAAATATATTCACCTGGGACCACACAGCACATGTTGAACCTTGCCTTAGTCACATAGATGCAGTTAAAGAAGTTGGGAATTAATCCCCTAGGCATGTTAATGTGCTTTTTTGACAACCGTTATTAACTCTAACAAGGTATTTAAATTGCAGATATTCTGCTGACTGAATATTCAAAAGGTACTTGACAGCCAATCACCAGTGTCCCAGATGCATTTTCCTGTGGCAAGTGTATCCTGTGACTTTAGCTTCAAGATAGTTTGTTCAATCTTTAGAGCCTTGGTGTCAGAGATATTTTAACTCTTTACAGTAACCTTTTGTTTTCATCATCCTGAATTCAGCATTTGTGTCAGGGAAAAAAATTGTCACTAGCTATCCTTTTCTACAGATCTATGTTGAAAGCCATAGGTCTCCGCATAGATCCCTTTGGGGCTCTGTTGGTAAAATATGTTGACTGTTTATACAGTATACATAAATACATATTCCTGGTTTCTTGCTTCTTAATTAGTTTGCAATCCACAAAAGAAGCTTCCTAGGACAGCTAAGGGTATTTTAAGAATCATTGTTTGGAAATCGTATTAAAAGTTATTTAAAAATACAAATATGCTTGCAGCTACCTTTAGCTACCTAAGTGACTGTTCATGTCAAAGACTGCTTCTATGTTGGTGAGAAATTACAGTCCTTTACAAAACCAATACAGACACTTCCCCATTAGATAATATATCTATGTCTATTTTTTTGATTCTTGTTTGTTTTATTTTTAAATGTATTTTCATCTAAATATGTTGATACTGAAATCTGACCCCTGATTTTGTGGCTGCTTGAATTCTTCCTGAATCTGTTTTTGATAACTGTTAACACATATTTCTTTCATTTTTCCAGTAGCAATTAATTTTAGTGATAATTGAGCAATAATCTGTACTTGAGTTTGTAGCTCAGAAAATTTAAAATTTAAACTTCTTTGGGACTTATTGCTAAATAGTGGCTGGGTTTTTCTCTTGTCTTGTTTGTTTTGCCTTTGGAAGAGGCTGAGGGGGTCTCAGCTGGTTATCTTTGTGTACTGCTACCTACTGAAACAGTCTCTGATACCTTAAAAACATTCAAGTCTTGTGAATCTTGCTAGACAGTGATCCTGTTTTTTTCTTCTCATAGGAATTGATCCTGTCAGGTCTGTGCTAGGTCTGCTAGCACAGGAACTTATGCAGATAAATCACATAAGTGAGAACAAATGTGTGGTAGTTATGTGTGTGTGTCTCTATAATTAGAGAAGAGATAATGAGTTTGCAGCCTGAGATCTCCCTTGGTAATTGGCTCATCCTAGGTGAAGAGAATAAGAGAGAATTTAGGAAGGTAAGAGGAAGGGCTGAGACTCTTCTGAGGCACCAGCAATGATTTACTGATCAGGTAGTAAGAGCTCTCTCCTACAGCACTGAGACTATAAACATGGTGTGAAAGAAATACATGGGTTTAATATTCACTCTACTATTGAAATTATTTTAGTTAGAATCTATCACTAAGTCCACCTCTATAGGTGATTTTTAACTGCGTGTTGGGAGGAATTCACTTTGAAGAATAACCTTTCTATTTATTTAAAATGTAGTGGCATGTTTATACCTAGGTAATTATAATCTAAGCTTGGCAAGTAGACAAATAAAAACCAAATATTCAAGGTAGTAAAGGACTACTTGTAAGTGCAATGATATAAAGATGATGCAGAAGGAGGGCTTGATAGCTACTGCCTTTTTTTTAAAAAACAGAAATGTCCCTTTATGATCTTCTTTTGGCTTGTCCTCCTTTTTGAACCCTAAAGAGAGATCTTTTACTTGGGTTTCCCTAATATTTAGGGCATTTTTCTTGTGTGCTAGCCACAGACTGACTTTTTACTTGAAATTTCCTTTCAGCTTCTTCTGTGTCCCAATATGGAAAATTAGAATGCAAGATATGAAATATGATTTATAGTAACTACAATAATGTTTGTCATTGGCAAAAACTTTTTTATTTTTTTTTATTGCGGAAATCCTATCAATTGTTATTACACCGTGCCAGCTACATGACTACTATGTGTAATGTCAGAGATCTTGCCTAAGTTAATTTAACCAATGACATTAAAACAATGAATGGTGTAAACTGTAAATCTTCTGTAACATAAAAATCTTGTTGAAGCTTGGTGCTCTTGCGTTTAGTAAGACTTCAAAATTGCTCATACTGTTTCTGCTACAGATCTTTTTTAAGAGAATGAAGAAGAGCTGGCACGTCAATGCCACTTGAAATTCATTTTAGACATAGAATCATAGAATCATTATGGTTGGAAGAGACCTCAAAGATCATCAAGTCCAACCATACACCCGATGCCACCATGCCCACTAAACCATGTCTTAAACTAGGATCTCACACTGTCATACATGAGAGCTTAGGAACCAAGTGAAACTGTCTTGCAGTTCACTGTATAGAAAACCAGCACATTGCCCTTTAAATAAATTTCATATGTACAGAGTAGTTTGATAGAATGGTCAAAGATTCTCTACAAGAAAATACGTAGAAAACAGATATTGAATTTTCAGTTACTTGTCCTTCACATTGTTACTTGTGACAGAATGAACACTGAAAGCTCATAGAATCAAATCCAAATTAAGTTAAAATCTGTCCTGGTGAAGTTCAGGATATTAGGCCATTGACCTATAGAACAAACTCCTTGGTTTCAGATGAATGTCATGTTTGTATGAGGCTGAGCACTACTGAGGTCGCAAAACATTGTATATGAACTGCTAGAGCTGTTCATGTACACAACTTTCTCTAGAGTGAGACAGAATTTGTTGACAGTAATGTTTATTTGTTTTAATGACTAAAAAAAAATGGTATTCCAAAATCTAAAATGAATGCTCATTAAGTTGCGCCAGGCAGTGTTAGTGATGTTATTAAATGTAATGTGTTCATTACATCATGTCAACAGTTCCTAGCTCTCTCTGAAATGAAAACAAGATAAATGTGAAAAATGAGGCTCAAATGAAGAGTTGATATTTACTGACCCAAATCTCTTTAGTCTTCTAGTCAGGGTATCCATTTGATTGTAACTCCACCTTTCTTATCAGCCTCTTGAAATCCTATACTGGAAATATTTTCAGACTGGGTCCCTAAAATGACCTGGAAAAGGGATTGGAAAGTAAGTGGTAGTATGAAAGAGGTGCATGTTTTTACTACCCTTGTAGAGCAGCTACTGCCCAAAGTTACCAGAAGTTCCCATTCCTCTTTATGAGTATTCACTACTGAGCTGAACTATAAAGAGATGAAACCCAGTTGCTGGCAACTTTGCTGAGCCAGTTGAACTCTAACGTTCTTGTGACAGGTGACCCTGCAGCAAAATTCCTGACAAAACAAAACATGTATTTTATTGGTCTTCCAGCTTGTTAATTTGTAGGAGGAAGAAAGCTGTTGAAACCAAATCATTGCTAATACAGCCTTGTTGATTTAGGTATAAATGCTGTTATTTCTACAGTATTACTTTGGGAAGTATGTTTGATTGTCTTTCCAATAAATTGGTACTCTACTGAATGATTACTTTCTCAGGGAAAAGACCAAAAAAAAATTACTAGGCCATTTTGCCAGAGGAATAATATTGTTTATTTTCTTACAGAAATGACCAGTATACAGAAACATCCCTAATCCACATTTTATACCTATAGTCTGAGGGCAGATAGGAAAGGAAGGGGCATTAAAACATCACAACCCATTTTGGCACTTCAGGTAACCAACGAAGCATTTGGTATGCTTTTTCTAATTGGTTATCATTGTCCCTCTCTTGAATTTAGAAGGAGACAGAGAGATCAAGAAAAAGCTTTTGTACAACAGCTAAAATTTTTCTTTTCACCAGCAGCCTGGACAAAGCTTTCCTGCCCTTCAGGTTGTTGCAAGTAACAATCGGTAACAACGTCCATCTAAATAAACAATATCAACACCGCTAGCCTCCATTTCTTTCCTGTGTTTTAAGCACATGGGCCAGATGTGTCCGTCAAAGAGACCCAGGGGGTCAGGAACGGTATAGGTAGAAGTACTTCTCCTTTTACATTCATCATTTGGAACAGCAAGGGAGTAGTGTATGTCAAATAGGTCTATCAGTGGTCATTGTCTCCATATCTAAGGGGTCCAACACTTGAAGAAGTCATCCTGATGGACCACACAGCATCTGGGGAGCACCTTGATGATTCTGTTGGTGATTGCTTGTACCTATCCTCTTCTGTTACACTCACAAACAGTGGAAGTAATGGGAAATGTTATAAGCCCTAAATTTTTGGTCACATAAATCACAAATTGTTGATATAATGGTGTTTGAACTGTTTAGACAGAACAATAGTATACCAACTAGAATTAATGACAGTGTAAATGCACTGCATTATATATTTCAATGTCAGTGCATGATATTTGTGGTGTAGGTTCTGGGTTTTGTTTTGCTTTGTTTCTACCCCAGAACCAGCTAAATATGCTACCCTAAAATAATCTTTCTATGAACATGATAAAAAGAAGTTGGGAGTATTGTGTCGTTGTAGTGACTCTGCAGTTGCATCTTCAGGTTTGAAACAATTGGGTCAGGGTTATAGAATTCTTTAAACCAACAGGAAAAACTCCTTCATCCTACTATAAAAGAGTTTCACAAAACTAAAAATTAGGAGAAAAAATGAGTGTCTTCAAAACTGGTGTGTCTATGAGGGCATAATTAAAGTTGTTTGTATGATCCTGTATTTATATAGCTGTAACTCAAAACTTGGTTATTTCCAAGTTTAACACAAATAGTAATTTTTCTGGTTTTATAAAGCATTTTTTTGTTTTAATGTGCAATGATCTTTTAAGCCTTTTTTTTCCTTCCTCAGTTTCTGTGTGCATACTCTAAGTATTTCCATTTAAATTTTGTGTACAGATATGAATATTGCATAATTTTTAATATAACTTAACTTACCAAATGCTAGCATAGACCATTGTGTTTATGTTGGGTTTGTGGTTCACTGCCCTCATGTATGATCACAGAAAGGTCAAGTCTCTAACTAATATCTCTGTTCCCTTCTAATGACCCACGGAGATACAGACTTTACATAAACTCATTCTTCTTGTTCTTTAATTTGTTGGTTTTGAGTTGACTCTTCTGACTAATCTGGTTTCTTGGTAAAAGCTATGGATTATTTTTTTAAATAAATATGGCAACTACTATTTCAGATGCTAATTGAAGAATCTGAAAGAACACAATTTCTATCTGTAAACATAATTTACGAGAGGACAATTGCTGTCCACTTCATAATTTTACAAAACTGTCTTACAAATGTTAGATTTCAATGTTCCTTCCCTCTTGAACAGAAAAAAAGAGTGCATTTCATGGAAATTTGTACTCGTAGAACATGAAACAGCAGCAATGCAAAGACTGCTTTCTGTCTCATAATGACCCAGAAGCATTTTTATTTCCTACACTATAGCTATGCTGTACCATTATTTCAAGACTGCAGGATGTTTAACTGCTTTGAAAGAACTGCTGACCTGTAAAGGTCAAGCTGTGTTTATATATTTGAATAAGCCAAGCAATTTGTGCTGCTGCAATAACTTAAAATTATGTTTCACACTTGTTTGTTATTTATTTTTTAAGCAGTATATACACAATGATTTCTTTTTTCCATTTTGGTCATTTGTTTGTGTTGGTAAATACCATACAGCTTATACCTTTTGCTTGATAGCCGAGTGCCAGGCTACCATATGGGATAGATATCAAGGAAAGAGTTCAATCAGATGAGCAGCCATAGAAAGACTTCTTGTCTTTGAGAATCTTAAGGCAGTCCTCTATATAACTCTTCTACACTCACTTTTTTTCCTATTCTTAGCTAAAGTTTAAGACAAAATAACCCCCAGGAGTTCTGTCTTCAAAATGTTTTTGAAATCTGTGAAGATTAAGCATTTACATAAACCGTAACGACACAGTAATTTACAATCCACTTCAGTTACTGTGAACCTCCTCAGTCAACATTTAACACGTAAATAATTTTCCATAGTATAAAGCATTCCAACACTGTAAACTGTTGGCCAAGACCTGCTAGGCACTATATGTTTTGGAGTTTACTATATTTATTTTGATTATATCTGCTTAATTTTTGTTCTAACATACCATTCAAGCTTCTGTATTTTCAATCATTACAATTTTGGTAACTGGAATTCTCCAAATCTTGAGAAGAAAGCCAGCTTTAGGTCTGCCTTGCAGGTATTTCACAGATTTGCTGTTTATCTAGATTGTCTGGAGTCTCTCCACAGCTGACAGAAATCACTGGGGTAATGATGATTAATCCTCAGTTACTGATAAGCAGAAGCGTTCACACTTGGGAACAAGATGGTATGTTTATTTAACTCAGGATATAAAAATATCTAGTCTTAGGTTTTTGTTTGGGTTTTTTTGTTTGTTTGTTTGTTTGTTTTTTTAAGTAAATGTCTATATTGTCTCTTTAATTAGGTATGCCATCATCTTTTTTGCAGATTTATCTGGAAGTTGGTTGTGTGTTCCTCTCTGAAGGAGAAACTCTCTATGTAGAAGGTTTCCTTAGTAAGTACACAAGATGATTTAAATAGTAAGACTCAATTCTTGCATCATATTCCTAGACCAAAAGTCACCTAAGTGTCTTCAACAGCTCTGTTTGCAACCTGTCTCCCAAAACTCTAGCTGATACAATTTTCAAATGGTGAAAATGGTATGAAAATTGCCTCTAACATTGAGGTGTTAGAGGTAGGGAGATGAACAGTAACTATCAGATCTGTTTTCAAAAGCCAGCATAGTACCCTGTCTCATTTGCAGGCATAAAGAGAAGAAATTTGATTTAAAATCTGTTTCTTGTTACTGTTTTAAATCAAATATTGGGAAAAAAAATCAAATAGTATTCCCTGAAGCCTGTATTTTCATACTAAAAGTAACTTCTTTGATAACATTAACAGTCTAGAACATTTTGTTGCTTGAATTGAATTTGTCTGGTTTTCTCTCTCTTTTTTTTTTTTTTTTTTACTTGTTTTACTACAGTAGGGGAAAAAAAGCTATCCTTGGAGACCATATGTGTTATTATGTAAGCCCCATATTGATTACCAAAGTAATAGCTGATAAGGTGGATGACCAGTGAAGATGTCTTTTTTTTGAGGAAACACCATAGTCTACAGTATGATTGGTCTATAAGCAGTTGATGGGAGGAGGGCTGTTTTTTTCATCCTACAAAAAGAATATACAAAGATAAAATTCCAAATAAGTAAATGTGGAAGCATTGAAAAATATATGCCTTAACTTATGTTTGAAGTGGTAGGTGGGGTGAACTAATACATAGCTTCCCCCCGCTGTCTGACTTAATTATCCCCATCGTTACTATGGGGTTATAAATGGATTTAGTAAAAGCTAAGAGAAAATATACTTGCTCCTAGAAACGTTGAAGGCAGTACATTTTAAATAAGATAAAGTCACTTTGGAAATCTGGAAGACTTTTTTTTTTTCTTTTCTCCTGTCTTTTTTCAAGGACTGATAATGAAAGCAATATTTTTTCGGTGGTATGGAGAGGAATGGCATGGAAATCTGCTTTTAGGGAACTGCAAGTTCTAAGAAAGGATGGAGCTGGTTAGCCTATGTCTGGACCTTCTTGGTCCACAAGTTCAAGGGCTATGCCATTGACTGATCTATAATCAACGTGAGAGGGCAGGGAAACGGAGCTATTCCATTTATTCTCAGGGAACCAGGATCTGTTCCTGAAGTTAATGGTGATTTATGCCATGGTATGGATTTCTTCCCGATAAAAATTAGAACCAACAGAGAATCGGGCTTTTCTGCACTCTATCAATGCTTTTCTCTCATTAAATGAAAAAGGAAAGCATTCCAAGAGTAAACAGTTTTTGGAAGACAAGAACTGTGTTTAATTTAGGGCTCTCTTCAACAGAAAATGTGTCTCAGTTGTCAGTCCTTGAAATGTCCCACTACATATGGCAACAAAGTTCTTCTGTGCATCTGGGGAATTTCTATGCTTCCTGTTTCCTACTGCTTTTCTTTAAAATAATTGTTCCCATTGGGAGGCAGGCTGTTGAACCCATTCTGTTTGGGCTGCACTAACGTTATGGCCTATACATCTTGCTGCATTGCTGGAGAAAGGACAGATGTAGGTATAACAATGAAAAGAAACTGAGAACTGTAGGGGAAGGGATAGGATGGGTATGTTTTCTTCAACCATTTGGGCATATCTAAGAGAATACCGATTTTACTAGGCTTCTGTGTTGTGAAGCCTTAGTGACAAAAAGGACAGACCTATGGCAGAGTATAACATCATAAACTATTATAGTTCTGCTTAATAATTGTACACTTGGTTTCTACCAAGCGTTGCATTTTCTGCATTGTTTAATTTACAAACTAATTCAGCTGAAGACTCCCTCTCAGAAGATAATGTTTAATGAGAATTTCATTATGACAAAACAAAATGACATAGCAGCCAAAGTCAGATTTGATGTCACTCAAAATGGTAATTTAAAGTTGAAATTCTGTAGTTCTCCAGTTTAAACAGTTAAACCGTTCAGCTGTTTAAACTAGCTCTGCTAATGAAAAGATTCTTAAATCTGTGTTGCAATAGATTGCTTTGTGGGATCAAAGGTATACGAGTGCCTTAAACCCATTCACCATGATAATTCTTTGCATTCACATTAAATAAAGTAAATCACCTTAAACTGGCAATAATGAAATGTCTTAGCTACCAAAAACTATCAAGCAGCTGTATTCTACATAGCAATGCTAAAACTTACTCTGTTTTGTTATCCTCCTCACATTCTGATACTGAGATATCACTAATACATGCACGAGCAGATTTATCTGTGCTTTGCAGAGGTATTAAATCTGGCTATTGGTCTCTCTCTCTCTCTTCTGGTAGCCTGACGAATGAGAAAGTGGTATATGTTCAATTTGAGGCACCATATTAAGCATGAGCACTGCCAGCCTGGAATGCGATTTCGCTTCATCTCCAGTTGCATGAGTATATCTTTGCATTCTTTCTATCAGCAACTATTGAAGATTCAAAGGACAACTCATCAGTGTACCCCCCTCACTGAAGTGTCTTATTTGTACTAATTATAATTAATGTTAAAAAGTGATATGGACTTAGGTTTAATTAAGCCGTATGCTCAGTTCTTCACCTCACAAACAACATTTTATTGAATAGAGGCTAGGGTCTTGCTAAATTTTTAATTGCTGTTATAAGTATTCATGAAAATAAATTTAATGTATATTGACTTTTTCAAGCTATAGCAAGGGCTTTGTGAACCACTGCAAAGATAGGAGCTGATTAAATTATCATGGAAATAAAAAGTTGAAATAAAAAAGGGAAGAAGAGTCAGTAAAGTTCCTATCAAACCTCACTCTTATTTGGCATTTGCCTAAATGCAGTATATCATTGCTTCCGTGTTTAAAAGTCTTTAGGAGTTGTTTTAATTGTCCTTTTGCTGATCTAAAATTGACTCATGCCTTATCTTTTATATATGGAAAGACATATTCAGTGAACAAAGGAGGGGAGCAGAAAAGTTGGAAACCAGAACAGCAGCAGCCAGTTGTTTTGTTGCAGGCTGAGCGTGTACAAAGCACAGATGAGCAGAAGGCAGGAGCCCGTAGAGTATTGACAAGAATTTAAAGAGAGGCAGGCTGAGAGGAAAAGGTCATTGGAAGAGAAAGCGGAGAGAGGATTTTATCAGCTGATTTAAGATCTAATCCTCTCTCACACACCAAGGCTAAAGAAATGCTCCTGCTACCTCACTGTTTAGGAGTGATTGCCTCCTCTGTGCTTATTACTTTTCCATACTGTAGCCTTGTGCTTTACGTTAAGATTTCTTCTTAACTGCTCCTATAATAAGCTGTGAAACTTTCTGAGCCTTTTGTTGTCCAAATGGCAAGAAATCCATTTTCTATGGATTTACAATGAAATTCTGCTTTGTCACAATTCGGGCTGTTGAAAAGATAGCATTGATACCTTTTCCAAATGACTAAAGTTAATCTGTATACTAGAAATATTCCTTCCTTGGGACGTACGAAGCAAGAAGACACACCTTAAACCCAGGAACAGAGGAACTATGACAGATCAGTGAAACTCCTTCAGTAATTTAGTTTGAAATGTTTGCACTGGAGTCTTCAGATAATCAAAAAAGTGTACAGGGATTACTATTATACTGAACAGCGTACTTTATTTCTAAACAGGATGAATTAACAGTTGAATAGATTTTTTTAAAAATCTCTTGCTTAGTGCTCAAACTGCATTTTATAATTTGTTAAAAAATAAAAAGAAGAAACTCAAACCTGCATTCAGTTATGCATGTGTAGGTTTTTGATTTACTACTTTGTGTTAAAATCCTTCAAAGTTTGGTTAGTGGGATGGTGTCGAAATGGAACTTCATGGCTGCAGTGAAGTGTATCAGTTATGGCTTAGTTTATGCAAGCCTTCATTTCAAAGGACCTGTAAGAATAACTCATCACAGATTGGAGCTGGAAGTGATCTACCATTCTTTAGAGATCAGGTTTGGTCTTAGGATTTTAGAAAACACGGTAGCTCAGTTTTGGTATGACATAAACACAGCTGCTAATAACAGCATTTGTATTTTCAGACTCCTTTCTTAAAAAGTATTTCTGTGAACATTTTTTTATTGGGAGTAGTAGTAAGACTGAAGCAAGATTATAAAATCTAGTAGTAGGTATATGTTGAATGTACTAATAATGCAAACATCTTGATTAAGTTCTGCTTCTTTAAGGAGGCTGACAGAGAATTAATTCGGTTTAATTTAGATGCACTATACAGAGATGCTGAAGAAATATTAAAATATTTTTTTCTGATTTTCCCTTTGTAAAGAACATGTGGGAAGTTTCAAACAAGCTGAGTCATAATGAAACTGCTCTCAAACTTGATGGGTTCCCACATAATTTCTGTAATGTAAGAAATGTTTTTTCTTAATTTCAGTCTTTTTTCTGTTTAGTTTATTTTGACTTTGTTATTTTTGTTTACAACTGCTATATTGTAGTCATCTGTATTTATAAAATGTAATTTCTTGAAATGGAATATGTCTTTCTTTTAATTTCCCCTTGATACTAATTAATTTTTATCAACTATGGGTAGTATAGTTAGTTGCTTCATTCTGTGGATTTGGGGTAATAATTTATGAAATGCATTATTAGAGTTAACAGGTCTTAATTTGTTTTGAAGTAGATAAGTAAAGACAGATCTTGTCAGCTTTGATTACATATTTGTTGACAAAATTAAAAGCACTTCATGGTAGCTTTTATCTTTATATATAAAATTAATCCATAAATGTGTATTATTTCTACTGTGTGTCAGAAAAAATACTGAAGTCTACTATGGTGGAAAACTGTGGAAATTTGCTCTCTTTTCTTTCAATCTTGAAAAATAAGAGTTAGAAAAAGGGTGAAAACTATATTAAAATATTTTGTTTTCTTTATTCTCCTACTGTCACCTTGAAATAGAAGAAATGGACAACTTAGGACAAAATTCTCTTAATATTAGCAGGCACTGAACCACGGATTATCTATAGTTTGTAGTGGCATTGATGTGCACTCACTCTGAGGATCTGACTCATTGTTGCGAGCTGAAGTCTTCAGTGAGGTTGAACAAAGACATTTTTGTTTGTGTTTTTTTTTTTCTCCCTGAGAACTGACAAATACAATTCCATCATTGGCATTAAAACAGAGTTATGAGGCACTGAGAATCTTATTATATGTTAGTCTGCAAGCTATAGATTTTTAAACAATTACATATTTAGCATTGTGGTACTTGGAACATTTCATTTGCACTAATCTTAACAGCAGACTAGGATATTTTTTTTTTTGTATCAGAGACTATATCAGAATACCTGTATAATTATATGAAAGAAGTTGTGAGACAGTCTTTCTGATCATTATGTCTCAATTTCATGTGGGGAGCTAGGGATAAAATAGCATTCATAGCTGGTAGTGAAGGTAAGTGTATTTATCACACAAAAGTTGGGTTTGAAATGCACAAGACAGCATTTTTACTTTTACAGATCAAGATGTAATGATAGATTTGTCTCCTCACCTTGAGTCAGACAAGGTTCCTAACTAACCTGAAGATAACAAGGCCTATACAGCTGTGCTGTCTAACAACAAAGGAAGAAAAGTGCTGAATTCAGAGTAACAGTGGGATTCCTGTTTTGAGTTATAGTTTCTGTGTCTTAAAATTCTCTGTGCACAATGTATTTTCTGTTCTGATTGCTGTGAGCTTTTATTGTTTTGGTAGGGGCAATGGTAATTAAAATTCTCGACTATAATGCTGTTTACATGGCAAGGTTTTGGTAGCTGGGGGTGCTGCAGGGGTGGCTTCTGTGAGAAAACACCAGAAGCTGTCCCTTTGTCTGACAGAGCCAGTGCCAGCCAATGTGTTGAACGCCGCGGTTCCCAGCCACCAAAAAGACGCCCCTGCCACTAGCCAAAGCTGAGCCCATCCGCAAGGTTGGTAGCATCTTTATGATAACATATTTAAGAAAGGGTAAAAAAAAAAAAGATGCTGCACAACCGCTGTGAGAGAGAGGAGTGAAAAAAATGTGAGGGAAACAGCCCTGCAGACACCAAGACCCGAGAAGAAGGGCAGGGAGGAGGTGCTCCAGGTGCTGGAACAGAGCTTCCCCTGCAGTCCACAGAGAAGACCACGGTGATGCAGGTTGTCTCCATGCAGCCCATGGAGGGCCATGGCAAAATAGATATCCACGCTGCGGTCCATGGAGGACCCAGTGCTAGGGCAGGCTCCTTGCAGGAACTGTGACCTGTGGAGAGGAGCCCATGCAGGAGCAGGTTTTCTGGCATGAGCAGTAACCTTGAGTGGGACCCAATTGGAGCAGTTCATGAAGGACTGTCTCCTGTGGGGAGAGACCTTGCACTGGAACAGGGGAAGAGCAGGAGGAGAAAGGAGCAGCAGAGACGAAGAGTTATAAACTGACTACAACCCCCATTCCCCATCCCACTGCTCCACTTGGGGTGGAGGGACAGGGGGCAAGTAAGCAGAAGGATTAGGAGGGAAGTTGAGCCTGAGAGGAAGGGTGGGATGGGAGAAGTTGGTTTTAGTTTTGTTCATATTTCTCACTATCCTACTCTGTTACAAGTAATCGGCAATAAATTCAATTAATCTTATTAATTGGCAATAAATTAAATTAATCTTCCCTGAGTTTTGCCCATGATAGTGATTGCTAATTAAGCTCCCTGTTCTTATCTTGACCTATGAGCTTTTAATTTTATTTTCTTCCCCTGTCCTGTTGATGGAGGGAGTGACAGAGCAGCTTGGTGGGCACCTGGCAGCCAGCCAAGGTCAATCCATCACAAATAATTTTATGAAGAATATAGTCCATTAAAGGCCCTAGACTACACACTAAAATAATTTGTGTTTTTTACTGACAAAATATTTGCTTCTTCAGTGAGTTGTTGAAAACTTGAAAGTTTCTGTAGAGAATCTAGGATTTTAAAAAAATAAGATTATAACATTCAACTGAAAAATATACTAGATGTGTAATCAGATGTATTGACTAGATCTATGTCCACACAGCATTCTTTCTGTTCATATTAATGCATTGCAAAGGCAAAGAAGTTAATGGGAAAACAATAGTCAATGTTCAGTACTACTTACTCCTTGGACCATAGCACAGTAAATAGGTGGCTTCAAATAGTAAGGATCATGTTTATTGATTACTGCATTGATTACCTGTTTGGGTTTTTTGTTTGTTTTTTTTTTTTTGTTTTTTTTTTTTAAATACACAAATTATATGAAGCCTAAGTATAAAATGGAAGATTAATGATGTTGAAGCTTACAGTTACATTTCATAGAATGGTTTGTCAGAAGACAATCCACATATTCAGACTAACTACAGAATTTTGAAAATCCTGCATTTGAGTTCCAGAACCAAATTATTATAACATTATTTACACCAAGAAATTGATGACAGATAAGTAGTTCTTCTATGCAGCAAGTAGGGAAAAGTATATCTTGATAATGTTCAGTTCATAATATTTGCCTTAGCAGTAGGAGTGCTTAAGAAATTCATATTCTCCTACGCCCACCAATTTATTTCCATTTACCCCCCTGACTGTGAAGCTCTGAGTGTGGAGGAATGTTATAAGACAACTGAATAAATCAAACCTAATACAATTCTCAATAAAAATGGGAAGAGGGAGGTGAAGGAATCAGGAGACAAGAAAGGTAAGGCTTCTCAAACCAGCTTTACTTTGGGATCAGTATAACATGAGTCTGCACTCTAAAAATAATTTCCTAGAAGGCACGTTTTCCACAGGTAAAACATTGTAGTCATTCAGACGTCAATTAAAAACCATTCTGAAGGGGTATTCAATTTGATGAAAAGGAAATAGGACTTGGTAATAATTTCTTACGGTGATAATATCTCACAGATTGCTATTTGCTACACCTGGGGTGTTCTGTCTTTCTTAACTGCTGAAATTCAGCTTCTGCCAACTAGATGTTATGACAGTTTAGGCATCTTCTAATAGAAATCACAGTAAATGCAAGCTGGAACTAACTTATAGTAGTATTAAAAATTGTAAGTGGCTGCCTGTCTTCTTTAATACCTCTCTTGTGAAACAAGATTTAGACTTTCCCTATTCTTCATGCTTAGTCTACATGTGTGCCCTAATTTGCCGCTTGTTTGCTTAGTTGGTCTCCAACCTATTCTATGCTGTCCTATGATATTTTTACTTCAGACACATTATATTATTGGAAAAATTCAGGGATGGAGGATGTAGAAGAGGATAGGAAGATTTCCCTTCCATTAGCTTCCAAATCCCACTTCATCACAATGATGTAGGAAGCTCATATATGTTCCCAGAACATTTCCACATGTCTTCTTTGAGTCTCTAGTCGTGTATTCTGGCACCCAGAAAGAGCTTGCAGCCTCATCAGTATTATGGAGATGATTCTTAACTGCAGAGTATGTATTCATGTGTGTTTCTGTTATACCTGATCTCTGGTAGCTTTGCTTAAATACTGGGGGACAGGTTATGAAAAGCGGTACAAAAAATCACTGCTTCCCACTTAGACCAGTTCTGTGAAAGTTTCTCTTCCCCTTGGGTATAAAGTCAAGCAAGTTAGTTCAGACCACAGATGCAGTGTTTCTCCTTTTCTACTTCAAACCTTACACTGCAGATGCTCGTTTCTGATGTGAGACAGCAACACGGAGTCTCTGTCCCAGGTAAGAGCAGTGGTTGTCTGAGCAGGCCTATCTCCTCAACTATATTGTTACACCCTGAACAAGTAGAAGTCAGCAGTTTTCACTTGAGGGAATAGAGCCATGTTGACTTACACTGACCATTTGGTTTTGATTTATTTATGGATCAATAGGTACAGTGCTCTCAGGGATATGAGAGGATATAATAATTGTATTTCTATCGTCTGTGCAGGAAGTTAATGTGTGGTTTTGTTACATTGGTGGTTCACTGGTTTGGGCTTTTTCTTTTAAAACAGCTGTCAAACTAGTTTGACTTTTAAAAAGGAGAAGAATGGAGTTAAAGACTTTTAGTCTATTTGGAATGATACATCTTAAAGGTAGTAACAGTGCTCTTATAGCTGCACTGGCATAAGGATGTAAGCAAGGTAAGGGTTGCAGGAAGTGATACCTTTTATGATAACAACTGGTACAGACCTATGCGCATGTCTTGTGTTGGCAAGTTCTTGGAAAAGGGCTTGTGTGCCCCAAAAGTATCTCAGCAATCTCACCCCTTCTACCCCAGTTTGAATTGCTAGTTGTCATACAGGCATATACCAGGATAAAACTGATGTCCCTTTGTAAATATATAAGTGGAACTGAACATCTACATGTGAAAATGATTCCATGCCTACAATGAAGAAAAGAGCGGAAGCATGCAGTTAACATTAGAATATTTTTGACAAATAACTTATGTGTTATAGTTTTGTTTTTAAAACAGGTAGTTTTGTGAATTTTTCATAAAATAAGAAGGTATTGAAGAGAAATTAAAAATGAGTTTTAGTTCTATTGAGTAGCTTTAGTTATTTAAAGGCATTCATCACTTTTATATCACAACATCATATATACTGTTCATCAAATTGTTTCTCATGAATATATAAATTTTAAAATATTTCTCTGAGTCATAACACTATATCCCACTTGAAGTCACTATAGACCTCTTTTTAAAATGTGATATCCCATTAAAGTCCTGGCAAAGCAGCACTTTGCTCTTAAATTTTCATATCAATTTAGGTAGCTGATCTGTTTAGAAAGAATGAGAAATAGTAAGTTTTAAATCAACAGGTATAATGGTATTAAAATATGCACTGTAATTCTGAATGTGCACCAAGATTATTGTTTTATTATGCAAATTAATTTATAACCTTCTTTATTATCATGAGATGTACTTGGAGGTTGATTTAAAAGCTGATATTAAAATGAAATATGTTCACTGAAGCATATCAAGGACATCTAACTGAAAGTTATACTATTTTAGTACCATTGGTGACAATATCTTCCTGATGGTTCAATACTAATCCCATTAATTTTCAAACTAACTGTCTAAGGAAAATTTAATATGGGTTATTGTTGTGCGGGTATGATGACATGTTGAGGAAGTTTCTATTCTACTCGTTTCACATTCCTCACTGAGATG
>NW_009625256.1:0-2149 GCF_000690535.1 Cariama cristata | reverse complement strand
ATGCTGAGGCTCCTCGGGGACCAGGGAAAAAGGTCCAGGATCTCAGGCCGCAGCTGGAAGCGGACGCGGTGGGATGGCGGTGGCCGGGGCAGCGCGGGAGCAAGGATGCTCACGTTGCCCACGGGGGTCTTTGTGATCCACGCGCTCGGGTCCCCACTGGTGCTGCTGAGCTGCGGGTGCACGCAGAGCCTCTTCCACCGGTGACCCCCACCTGCACCGGGCGTGGGGAAGCCCGTGGCCATGTTCTGGTGCACCACAGTGAAAAAGAGAGGTCGGGGTGGAAAAATACAGCAGGAAAAGGAAAAAAAAGGCACGTTTTGTTTTGTCTCCATTGGTTTTAGATTTTAAGAATCCATTGGAGAGGAACCTCTTGCCTTTGTGCTCATGCAATGCCAGAGGCGTTACACATTCTGCGTAGCACGGTGGTGCCCTGGCTTAGCCAGTGCTCGTAGTCACCTTCGATAACATTAGCAATTTCTTCGTCTTTTTTTTTTTTCTTTTCCCCTCGTGGCAGTTCAGATGAAGTGAGTTTATCCCACATCTGAAGCGGAGTCTTTTCCGAGGTGGTCAGGGCTCACGGAGGTTTCCTGCGGGAAGAGCCGGTGAAGCTGATGCAGTGATGTCCTCCTGAGGTGGGGATGCTCTCCGGATCAGAAACACAGCTCTACACTGGGGTGTGGTAGATGGGTACCCCCTTCTGTACGCAGGAACCCCACTTCGGGAAGAGCCCCTAAGGAAAAGAAAAGATAGGCCTTCCTAAAGCAATGCTTTACATTAAATATATATTTCATTGTAGGAACAATGTGGAAGAATTAAAAAACAAAGAAGAATTAAAAAAAACCCTAAGCGCTAAGAAATATTCTCTTTAAAAACATTTACAGCTAAGGATGCTACAGTGCCAAGGATGTTTGTTTACACCCCAGCAAAATTTTGATGACAAAGGTATGAAATCCAGTGAAAAGGTTGCAGGGAGAGCACGTCTGGGATTGTAAGCAGAGCAGCCGTTTCCAGTGCCCTTTTTCCTTGGGTTTTTATACCGCTCCCTCTCCCCGCTCCGTTTCCCAGCCGGCCCCGAGCGGCTCAGCTCGCACAAGGCTGGCGTCGCTCAGGATTTTGCCATTTTTAGCTGCAAGGGCCAAAGACTGCAGGAGGCTGTAACCCTCAATTAGGGATCTGTCTGGGTAACTGTCTCCTGTTCGGAGCGATTGTTTGGCGTGAGGGAAATACGCCGCCGTATGTGGTCCTTCCTGCCAAGCTTGCCACTAGAGCAAATCCTTATGGCCAAGCAATAAATCCCCAAAATGAAAGGTTTACGTTGGAAATGCTGACAAACCCTTAACTAACACATTACAAATGGCAGCGTTAAAATTCAGTAGCTATAAGCAAAATTAGCAGGGGTGCAGGCAGCCTTCGAGGATTGCCCTAGCGAGCCCAGAGGCCTGGTCTCAATAAGGATGTGCGGCAAGGCTATGGCTTTTGAGTTGCTTTTAATATTTCTAACGAACTTTTGCTGGCCTAACTTGCATGGAGGTGCAAAACGAGGGATGCTCCTTTGCTTTTTCATGAAGTTTTTGGATGACCGTTGGAAGACCATCCATCGGGCGAGAACAAAAGCCTGGTTGTTTTAAGGCATTTTTTTCCTGTAGAGGATGGAGTCCCTGTTCTCTGCAGTTTCCCGGCACGCTGGCCGGGTCCCTTGCTGGCTGCCAGGTGCCATCGGGTGCTCCGGGACGTCCCCGTCACACCATGAGCTCGGACAGCTCAGCAAAACCTGCGTCACGCTGCTGGCACCCAGCAAACAGCGCACAGTGTCAGTTGTAATTGTTTTTTTGATGTTTTCCCTATTCCCCCTCCCCAAAGGCGTGCAGGGATCTGAGATCCCGCTGCGGCGCTGCCTTCCTCAGAATTAGGGCATCCTCGTACAGCACCCTGCTATCGCCGAGGGAAATGTTCTCCCGCCTCGCGTGGGTTTAGGTTGAGCCTGGGACCTGCAGAGGCTTGTCGCTCCGTCGTGTGCTGCGCAGCGGTTGGCGTGTGTAGGGTTGGAGCGGGTCTGAAGTTCAGCCGGCGAACGAGTCTCGGCAGGCTGTGGCGGGACCAGGCGGTGCGGCTGGGGAGGTGGGGGCTGCCCCGGGGGGGGGCAGTGAGG
>NW_009625255.1:0-502 GCF_000690535.1 Cariama cristata | reverse complement strand
AAGCCTTCAATCAAATGCTCATAGACAGGCAGCTTGCGTGGCACTCGGATTATTATCCCCCTGGAGGAATAAAGTGCAGCATTGAGGCTTCTGGGATTCAAACCGATGGTTCCAGGGCTCTAGATATTTCAGTGCTGATGCTTAAAACCAGGAAGGCATTCCCTCCAGCAAGACAGCCACTACATCATACGGGGAACGCGCTATGAAATAATGATGTACAACTGGCCTTGAGGCGCTCTTTGCAGCTTGATTGGCCTCAATGGCAGAAGAACAACTGAGAGTTTATTGCTTCTCTTCTAGTGATCTTTACTCCCAGCTGTTTTCTCGGGGAGGCCTGGATCCCGGTGCCTCATCCGAAGAGCCATGGACTCTGCCGGCAAGGCGCTGAGCACAGCCGGTTCCTGGGATGGGGCTCTGCTGTCGCGGGGTGGATCCCTGCAGGAAAATCCCCCCGACCTCTGCCCAAGGCAGGCGATGAGACCTGGGCACGTCTTGGGCCCCT
>NW_009625254.1:0-627 GCF_000690535.1 Cariama cristata | reverse complement strand
AGCAGTGGATCCCTGGGCGCTGGCAGCAGCCCCAGCTCCCCTGGGATGATGCCGCCCGCCCGACCCCACTCCCCTGCCCACAGCCCCTTTTTAGGACACGCTGCAGAAACCTTTGCCTTTGGGTCGGGGGCTCCCAGCCTGCGCCCGCTTTCTGTTCCCCAGCCGGGCCCATCGCACTGAATATAAACTAACACGGCATTGTTACGAACAATAATTAAAACCCAACAAAAAGGCAAGCAGCAGCTGGAAGGACGAAATCGGAGCAAGCCGGGCTGGCCGTAACCCTTTGCGGGCAGCAGTGCAGCGCACGGGGCCGCAGGGAGGGCAGGGGACCAGCATCCTGCATCCCTGCTCTGCGGGAGAGGAAGGGGAGGTGATGGGCTCGAAGTGTCCCAGGATGGGGGGCAAACTGTGGGCAGGATGGGGAACAGTTCCCCAAGGGCAACTGGGGGACTTGTGCCTTGGGGGACTCATAAAACAACAAGATTTTTGCCCAGGCTTTAGGGATGCTGGGAGGGTGCCCTGGTCCTCAAATCCCCGCTGAAGGATGGGACGTGCAGCCTGGGGACCACTCAGCCCCAGGGCTGCCCATCCCCATTCCCACCCCCCAGCAAGGCGTCAGGTCCC
>NW_009625253.1:9164-9457 GCF_000690535.1 Cariama cristata | reverse complement strand
TTACATCTCCAGAAAGCAGGCTGAGAGTTCACGCACGAAAACTTGGCAGCTCTCCGCCAGCAAGCCGCACTCCCCGGCACCCTCCTCGTCCCCTAGCGTGGGCAGAGCTGTGTGCCCAGGCACTTCCCCGGGGTCCCTTCTTTTTTTCTACCCACAGACCTCAAGGCAATAACACATGCCCTGGGTCTTACGTCAAGGTTCCCCGGGAGTCTGGGGTTTTACTGCCTGGGGGGTGGCCCGGGAGTGCCGAGTAGCAGGGTCGGCAGCCGGGGGGGCATGCGGGCGCAGCACAC
>NW_009625253.1:4394-8921 GCF_000690535.1 Cariama cristata | reverse complement strand
CCTCCAGCCACTCGCAGGGAGCAAACACTGCAGCACATTCCCCCAGGGCTGCTTGGGGACACCCTTCCTAGAGGGAAATGCAGGTACCCAGAGAGATCCTTTGCCTCATCCACCTCAGGGAATGGGCAGGAGGCTGTCCCACCGATTTGGCACTGTCAGGTGGACTCGGAGCCCCTCCACTCCAAACCACTTGCAAGCTGGAGCAGGCAAGGTGCTTCATACAGGGTCCTCCCTCTGCCTCTGTCGTTGCAGAGGGCTGGGAAC
Organism: Cariama cristata; assembly: GCF_000690535.1. Taxonomy (NCBI): domain Eukaryota; kingdom Metazoa; phylum Chordata; class Aves; order Cariamiformes; family Cariamidae; genus Cariama; species Cariama cristata. The sequence continues at coordinate 8,657 of NW_009625253.1, read as the reverse complement.
TCCAACGTAACCTCTAGGCTGGGACATTGTGTCTCAGGGGACAGGGGACACAGCTCTGAGCCTGCGTAAGCGAGAAGCAGCTGTGCTCTAACACCTTGAATGGAGCCAGTGCTGCGTAAGCTGAGCCCACTCTGGGGCTCCACGGCCGCCGAGGGGGACAGCTGCCACCAGGCCATGGGCAGGAGGGCTCCGGCAGAGGACAGTGAAGGAGCCAGGTCTCCGCTCCTCTGCCTCCAGGGTGAAGGGTTTGCTTCCCAGCTTTGGGCTGATCTTCCCTCTGGGAAGGCTGCCGGAGCTGGAGGACCGGGCAGGACTCCCCAGCAGCCTGAGCAGCCCCACAGTGCCCTGGCTCCCGGGTCTGCGGAGCTGTCTGCTGCCTGGCCACGTGATGGTGGACCGGACATTCCTGTGCCTCAGCTTCCCCTGACACCCTGGGAGGATGATGAGGGTGCAGGAGGCCTGAGTCAGCCATGCTGGCCCCAGGGCTTTGCCAAGGAGTAGGAAAGCTCAGCACTATTACGGGCAGGGAGGGGCCAGGCAGGCCAGGAAGCGATGGGAGGAACTGGGGTTTTCTCACACCCCCTCAGCTCCTCTGGCTCCTGGTACGCTCTGCTCTCCTGGGGTCCACTCTGATGTGACACAAGAACTCTGCAGTGCAGGCGATCCTAGCAGATGCGGCAGTCCTCCGTGGTAAGACCTTTCTTCCCTCAACGCCAATGGGTTAGCTGCTATGTCTGGGGCGGGTTCCCCCTCCCGGGCCCCACATCCCTCCATCGGCTCCCCCGCATCCCCAGGGCAAGTGCTGCCCTGGGGAGACCTGTCCTGCTGCCAGAAAGCACCTGCTGCCCTCCCATTCCCAAGCCGGCGGCTCTCCTGGGATCAGAGGCACCCTGCGCACACCCACGGGGAGCTGCTGCTGGTGCCGGCGGTGGCACGGCACAGTGGGAGAGCACCGGCACCGCTGGCAGTGGGCGATGCCATGGGCCTGTCCCTGCACTGAGGTGCCTGTCCTGAGCCCAGATGATCTCTGCTGGCTAGGGGCACGGGGAGCAGGGTCAGCCCAGAGAGGATCCCAGTGCCAGGCTGCTCCGTGTCCCAGCAAGGCAGGCAGCCAGGCGTGTGCTCCCCGGGAGCCAAGGGGCTCCACTGCTCTCACTCCGGTGTCCCTTGGCAGGGGTCCCATGTCCCTCTGAGCAAAATTCCCCACTGTGCATGTCAAATCTCGGCTGGCAGGACCACTCCCAGGCCCTCCCGGTGCTGGTGAAGGTGGCCACAGCCTGGCCAGGAAGAGCCGGGTGTTTCATGGAGTCTTTGCCTGGGAGCAGATTATTCACCCCTCAGCCTCTGTTCCCAAACAGGTCTGTGTGCTCCACCTTGCTCTGGCTTGTAAATAGTTTCCTCTCCACTGTGGGATGGTTGTTCCCTGGGCAATAACAACAGCAACCGGGATGCAGCTGGCTGGCCAGAAAGCCGGGCTGCCTCCTGGCCAGGAGGCCACGGTAGCTGGATGGTGCTTCTCACCGCCGCCTCCTAAAAGCAGTCCCGGGGCATTTCCCTGTCAGGGTTAGATGGGCAGGGGCAGCTGGGAGAGCTGACACCGCAGCCACCTCACACCCCACCCCAGGGTCTGTGGAGCCAAGGGGGCTTGTCCCCGCAATGCAAGGCTCCCTTCCACCGCTCCGGTTTCACGGGCACCGCTTTCAGCTGCCTGCCATGGAAAACGCAGGGCACGCGCGCTGTGGCCGCAGCAGGGAGGCTCGGGGTGGCTCCCGTCCCTGGGGTGACACTTGCAGAGGGGTGCTGTTGGCTTTCCGGGGCAGAGGGTCCCACTGGGGACAGGCATGCCTGGGGACTCCTGGGCTCTGAGCAGGAGCCTGGGTCCCCCCCAGGGTCAGGCAGGGAGTGATGCTGCAGTGGCTCCTCTTGCCGGGGATCCAGCGCCCATCCCCAAGCCTGGATGCACCCTGCACGCTGCTGGGGCTGTGCAAGGGCTGGACCAGGCACCATCTCCGTCACCTCCTGGCTTGGAGCTGGGCCAGAGCCCGCCTCGGCTGGGCTGGGAAAAGCCTTTGAATCAGGGTCATCTCCCGGGTGACTGGAGACTCTCGGAGCCACATGAGCCACTGTCCTGCCAGGGAAGGGACGCCAGGCACCCGGGGAGCCAAGTGCCAGCAACGCCAGGACAGGGACGTTCGGCTGTGTGTCCGTGCCCCGGCCCCATCCACAGCCCCGGGACAGGTAGGTGACCAGCTATCAGCCCTGCCAGCGTGGATGCCGAGAGCAAACTTTCCTCCAGCTCTGGACTGCCCGTGTTTGCAGGCACTGCGGGCTGCTGCCTGCCACACTGCCTGGGCTGGCTGCTGGAGGCTCTGGGCTGGCTCCGCGTGTGCTCCGGGTCCCTCTGTCCCTGTCCCCTGTATGCTCCTCTCCTGCCCCATGTGGGTGTCATGGGGCAGAAGCCACCAGCTCCTTGTGGGGTTGGGCTGTCCCCCACCCCTACAGGCTGGCTCTGCCCGGCTGGCGGGGGCACAGCAGCCGTCTCACAGGGAGGGTTCGCGTCGGCTTGAATTACTGATGGTAGGCTAGCAGGGCACAGCCACGGCAGGGAGACGGGTAGGCTGCTTGGGTGGCCAGGCCCCTGCAATGAGGGAATCTCTGGCTGTCCCCACAGTCTCCCAAAGCCCCTGGGTGGTCGTGGCTGGACCAAGGTCTTCACCCACTGCCTGGTGCCAGGCACTGATCAGGGAGCAGGGGTGGACGGCAAAGACTCCTGCGCTGACTTCTTGACCTTGCCTCAGTTTCCCTCTCAGCCAGACAGGGTATGTGTGAGCAGTGAGCTGGAAATGCCAGCCCCCTGCCAAGCCCCGACGCTCACTCAATAACCAGGGGAAGGTGCTGGCATGGCTGGATTAGTTCATCCTGCCTATCTCAGCCAGAGTTGGGCCTAAGCATCACAACTGACCAGTCAACTGCCTCCCATCTGGAGAAGGCACTGGGGATACCTCTCCAGCCCCAAGAGCCGGACAGCCATAGGACGGTGTGGCAGGGATGCCAGGGCTGGGGCAGAGGTGACTCCTGCAGTCCCTTGGCTTCGGTAACTGTAGATACCAGGATGCTCTGTGCCTCTGGTTGTGCCCCAAGGCTTCTTTCCATGGTATGAGGTGCCCAAAGGCACACAGGTGGCAGGGCCAGCTGGGACCTGCTGTCCCAGGCTCTCCAGGAAGGCTGGCAGGTGGCAGGAGCCATTGCCACACTGTACCCCAAAGCCCCCCCTGCACCCTTCATCCCCTGGGTTCCTGCTGTTGCCTGCCCGCCCCTCCCAGGGCCTCCAGGTGAGGCAGGAGTCAGCGAGCTGGTGGGTGGGTGCTGGTGGTGGGTGCCCCATTGTGCTGACCGTGGCCCATGGAAGCTGAACCCTGGTCTCTTCTCTTGCAGTCAATGCCTCCAGGAGAGCCTGCTAAGCCCCAGCCTCCAGCATGTCGCAGCTCTCCTCCACCCTGAAGCGGTACATCGACTCATCCCGCTATGCTGAGACCACCTACAGCAAGGTGCCCAGCGGCTACAGCTCCTACACCTCCTATGGATCCACCCTGGCCACATCCTACGCAGACAGCGACAAGATTGGCTTCAAAACCAGCTACCTGTCCTCCCCCCGGTACCACCACTCAGGGCTGTCCCCAACCAGTGGCTATGACACCAGCCGGCTGCCCCTGTACCCCGACTGCAGCATCCGCCTGAGCCCCACATACATACGCACACAGTCTCGGCCACCTGCTCCTATGGATCCACCCTGGCCACATCCTACGCAGACAGCGACAAGATTGGCTTCAAAACCAGCTACCTGTCCTCCCCCCGGTACCACCACTCAGGGCTGTCCCCAACCAGTGGCTATGACACCAGCCGGCTGCCCCTGTACCCCGACTGCAGCATCCGCCTGAGCCCCACATACATACGCACACAGTCTCGGCCACCTGGCAGTGGGCTGAGTGGGGGTGCGTGCTACGCCTTTGCAGGGGCCCCCAGCAGCCCCACGGGCTACCTGCCCACCACAGCACCTCTCAGCCGTCGCAAATCCATCAGCCACTCGGACCTGGCACGGGAGTTTTCGGGGCTGCACGCCTCAGACAGCGCCTACGTGCCCACCCCCGGCCCCCTCAGCACCCGGGGCCACCAGGAGCTTGGCAGCCTACAGGGTCTCTACCAGGCTGCTGCACACTCCGACTACGTCCGTGGCTACCTGGAGAGCTACGGGAGGGAAAGCAG
>NW_009625253.1:3822-4280 GCF_000690535.1 Cariama cristata | reverse complement strand
CGCCAGCCAGCCCTGCAAGAGGAATGACAGCTCCTGCGACGTGCCTGCCCGGGACCCCACGGTACGTGGCGTCTGCTGGGGGTGGGGGACAAAGCTGTGCTGCGGGTGGGGTACGTGGTCCACGCCCGCTGGTGCTGAGCCAGGGAGCCCAAGGCACCTTGCGCGCTCTCCCTGGGAATCTTGGTGCGTTGCTCTGTGCCTCAGTTTCTACATCTGTGCCACGCAGGGCTGCTGCTGATCCTTTGAGCCGCCCTTGCTGGCACAGCAGTCCTGGGTCGGAGCTGCTGAGACAGCCGTGTGCGGGCAGGCGGGTGTCCTCTGAGGGGCTGCGCTGCTGGGAGCACAGCTCACGGGGCTCCCCACGGGTGCCTTGTGGCTAAGGGTGCCCATGTGCTGGCAGGAGTGTGTGCGCTGCACCTTTCTGCATGCATGCGTGAAAGCGGGTGGAGGCACACGCC
>NW_009625253.1:3133-3602 GCF_000690535.1 Cariama cristata | reverse complement strand
GCACTGTGTCTTGTGCCCCAGCTGCCAGTCAGGTTTTTCACTGGTGCCCTGTGATGCCTCATCCCTGGCACCATCTTGCTGCCATCTTGGGGCCCTGTGCCCCAGCCTCCAGTACTCCGTACAGCATCACACGTGGTGGCAGGCACTTGGTGCCCCAGGTATCAATGGGTGCTGCACCATCCCCAGAGCCCCAGCTTGGGCTGCAAGCAGGCATCACACGTGCAGCCCGGCTCGGGTGTGCAGGGAGCAGCCTGGTAATTTTCCACTCAGGTTTCCTTCCAAGATCTGGTCAGGCTCTGCCCGCATTATCTCCCGCTCTCTTTCCAGTCAGCCTTCATTCACCCATCGTGGAGGTTAGTCTGCCCCGGCGCAGGGTCTGACCTGCCCTTTGCTTCCCTGCGGCTCTCTCCCACCGTCGTCCGCCAAACCAGGATAAGGGCTGGGGGATTCTTTTCTGCTTCCCTGCAAG
>NW_009625253.1:868-2304 GCF_000690535.1 Cariama cristata | reverse complement strand
GGCTTGGCAGCTGGCACAGGGTGCTGGGGTGGGCACCCGTGCTGGGGCAGCCGGGGAGGCTGCATCAGTGACACTGGCTTAGGTTTCCTTGGTGCTTTGATGGGCACATCTGCTATTTTCCACTCCTGTGCTTTTTTTCCTCCCTTTCCCGAGCCAGGAAGCAAATGTACCGATCATAAAACAGACTTGGGTGCCTGTGGTCATGCCGGGTGCCGGAAACAAGCACATGTTGTAGCCCGGCGCTGCCATTGGTTCTGCCCCATTACCCAGCCCTGAGGGCAGTGCCAGCAGCACCCGCTCCCGCCGGAGCCAGGGCCTCTCGGTCCCTTCCCCCCTCCTTTCGCCCCCAGCCGCCTCCTGCCTCTGCCCCACACGAACCACCATCCAGAGGAGTTTGCAGCCGGGAGGCAAGGGTGCCCACATTTGTTCCTATGCACGCTGTCACTTTGTGCCTCAGTTTACTGTCCTGCAGGGCAAAGGGAGGTGTGTGTCGCTGCAGTGAGTGGCTGTGCATGCCAAGCCACCAGCTCCGTGCAGGGCCACGCTGGCTCCTGGGAGGGTAGGCTGGGGAGGGGGGGCAGGACCCAAGCTGTGCCGCCCCATTAATCACCCTGGGTGATCATAGGGTCAGAAGGCCAGAGCCACTCACAAAATCGCCGGCAGCTCTCCACAGTCCCATCCTGAGCAGCTGACGTCTCTGGCCTGCAGCCAGTCTTGGCCCTGCCTGCCTTCACAGTGCCAACCAGGCCTGTGGCAACCTTCTGCCCATGGCAGAAGGTCACCCATGCAGAGGGGGCAGCTGAGGGCAGGGACCTGGCTCTGAGTGATGCCATCCTGCTAGGTCTCCCCTTCTCTCTTCTGCTCCAGCCTTGCCCTGCGAGCCTGCGTGCCGCTCTGGCTAGAGGGGAATTTGGTCCTTGGCCCAGGGCACCTGATGTCACCAGGGCACGAGGTTCAGCATGGGATGTGGCTGAACGCCACCCGTCTTGCCATGGAACCGGATCTGCCAGCACAGTGCGTCCCCAGGGAGAGTGCTAGGGGCAGGCTGTGCACCTGGGCAAATCCTGCCCCAGGCTACCCAGTGGGCTGCAGGGCAGGGTGGTGGGATCCCTGTCTGGCGTGTGCATCACTGGTACAGCTGTACACGTGCTGGGGAGCTGTGCCATGGCCCCAGGGCCCAAGCTGTGACCTGCAGGGGCTGCAGGAGCGCGTTGCAGGGCACCCACACAAGGTGTGCACGCTATGCCCCTGCATGTGTACAGTGTACACACCACGGGGTGTGTGTGTATATATATATATACACACATGCGCGCACACGCAAGCGGAGATTACGACAAGCATCCTGCTGTGATGCAAAAAGCCCTGGCCCTGCAGATGAATAACGCTGCAAGATGCCTCCTCAGATATTTTTTGCTGGTGCCAAAAATAGTCTCCCT
>NW_009625253.1:0-724 GCF_000690535.1 Cariama cristata | reverse complement strand
TAATAAGGATTCAAACCGCAGCCAGTGGCTATGACTGGGGGTGTATCGGTGGGTCCTGGCATGGGAGGAAAGCAACCTCTGCTCAGTTCCTCCAGCCCCCTCGGTGAAGCTGGAGGCTCTGGCTGTCCTCAGAGCAGCCCGACCGCACTCCCTGGCTCAGTCGCCAATGGAAATTTCCCTGAGCTGGTGGGTAAGATACCTGGGCACGCACAGCAGTCGCAAGCCTCCGTCGCTTGCCCTGCTGCGGTCAGAGGGGTGAAGCAGAGGGAGACGCAGGACTGGGACGCAGGACACCCGGGCTCCCTGCCAGCCTATGCATCTGCCCTTGCCGCAGGAGAAAAGCTGGAGCCTCCCTGCCCACTCCGTGCCTCAGTTTACCCAGCGCTCAGAGAGGAAACACCAGATAGGGTCTTTGCTCCACACTGGATTTGGGGGGAGTTTTTCCCCAGCAAAGGAAGCAAGGCACTGAAACATCCTCTGAGCTCAGTGCCAATGCATCCCACAAAGAGAGGGGTATGCACTGTCTGCTGTTGCTCAGTTCACCCAAAATGGCACTGCCCAGGAGCCTGGCACTGGCCCTGCAGGGAAGGCACATGCCCAGGAACCCCACAACCCTCTCAGACAGCCCGCAGCCCCTCTCTGGGTACAGGCACCCCGTGCACCCACATGCCGTAGGAGTGTCCCAGTTTTACCAAGGCGGTTTTGGCGAGTGACCCCCAGCCAG
>NW_009625252.1:15106-32965 GCF_000690535.1 Cariama cristata | reverse complement strand
CCGCCCTGCCGCCGGCACCATGCTCAGCCTGCAGGATTCCCTCTTCTTCGAAATTAACATAAAGTCTCTGCTGAAATCCTGGAGCAGCAGCAGCGGTAAGTGTGTCGCTGGCACCCAGAGCCACAGCGTCATAGTGGGTTGTTTTGGTGTTTGTTTGTGGTTTGGTTTTTTTGGTTTGGTTTTGTTTTTTTTTTCCCTGGTATGCTGCTGTGTAAAATTATGCTTTAAAAACAGGTTTTTAGCAGTCGTGCGTACTGGTGCAACTTGGCACAGCCAGGGTGAGAGGTGAGCAAAGTGTGCTATCTGCTTCCTCGTTGTCATGTTAGATTTATGTATGTGTCTAAAAATTTTCTTAGGCTGCAGTTGTTTCAGCCTGATAGAGTTCTTTGCACCCTTTGCTGTCCAAGAGTGGTGACAAGGAGATACTCGTCTCTGCAGAGTTATCTGATGCTGATACTGGCTTAGTTCTGCCAAGCTCCAAATGCTCCTTTGAAGCAAAACAGTCGTCCTCGGACTGAGTCTTTTACAGGGGATGTTATTTTTGTGCCTCAAACCCATTATTACACCTGCAAGAAGTGCCTACTTTGACCTTCCAGACGGCCTGGATCTAGAGTTTCTATGAAGGTTTCTTGTCTTAATTGAAGCAGTGAAGGCAAGGATGCCGCTCTTGGTAAAGACAACCAGCCTGTCCTCAGATCACCCCTTCACACATGCTTCAATGCAGCGTGTCGGGCCCGGGAGATGCCTTGCACTGTGAAGCTGGCTCTGCCTCTGTAAGCCCAGTGGCTTAATGACAGGAAGCCAGGAGGTGATAAAGATGACGTAATTGTACGTCAGCTAACTATTTCGTATGTGTCTTGTGTTTGTAAAAAGTAAAAAAGTTAAAAAGCAGGAGGTATCTGGTATCTCAGCTTTAAGTTATATTTCATTAATTGCTGCTTGAGGTGTACTGGGATGCACAGTTTCCACTCACCAAGCACTTCATTGGAATACCTCAGCTGGGATTTTTACCCCAATATGGCCTTGTTTGTTTCACCTGTCTGTCTGATTTGAGGGAATTAGTAGCACGTTATTTATTGTACAGTGTGGTCATCAGTGCTAAGAGACTATGCAGATATTTAGTTTGTCCTAACACCTTATTCAGACGTGGGATTTGCTTTTTGTGCTAACTGCTGCAGTTCATGTTTTGGACTAATAACTTCTAGTCTTACGACTTCTAAGTTAAAGCAACGAATATTTCAAAACAGGCATCCTTATAAGTTTTGCTTTTCACTTTGTTTAGTTTGTGTCTTGCAGACTAACTGTATCTATTCCAAATTATGCCTTGTAATAGTAATACTTAGTAGTTATTAACATTCTTGCTGAAATAAAGGTAACCAGAAGGGTTTTCTAATATTTTATAGTAGAAGTTGAAGATGTCTTATGAAAATGATTAAAAATCTGTAAAGTTGATTTTAGTAATATATATTGTTTTCAAGCTAAAGTAAACCATAGGATACATTCACTTACAATAAATTCAATCTACAACTAGAAAAATAAATGCTATATAGATAAGGGGATGAATTGCAGAATCTAGACTAGACAATTGTCAGCTGTAATATAGAGTAATAATAATAAAAAAGGGTACATAAGAAGAGGTTAAATATAAGGCTATGTTTTCTCCTGTATGTCCTCTGTTATGTAAGCATAACGGAGGAAGATCTTCCGGACTCTTTCATCAGGAAGCGATACTTGGATCATCTGCCAACAAACTGCTTTTCTGCGCACGCTGATTAGATAGCTGGGGTTTATTGCACTTTTTTCCACGATTGTTAGGCCATTTGTGAAAATTGCCGTGATTACGGCATAGCTGCATGTCTGCTCTGTAAGTGCGTGAGAGTCGCATTCTGATGGCTTTTCACTGTGCAGAGCGGCCAGGAGCAGACCCCTCTGCAGCCTGTGCTGGGTGCAATAAAGTGTTGTGATTCACCTGCATCGTTTTGTGAATTGAGCTGAAGCGGGCAAGCCAGTTGCTTTTTTTCTAAAACGTTTTCCAATCGAGTGATGCAGTATGTGCAGAACAAGGATAAAACAACAATATTTATGTTGAGTGTGTGTTTGGAAAATCAATAACTGTTCATATGCTAAGAAATTACTTGAGAAAGGTTTTTCCTGTGTTTTCATAAAAGTTTTGTATGCAGATGCTACTTTTTGCGGTTTATATGGTAACTTCAGGACTTTGTATACTAAAGAATGCCAGAAGAGGAGTGGGTATGCTTGCATGCATTTCCATATACATAGAAATAAGCATCTGTAGAGAGTATTTAGGTGTACAACAGAAAGGCAGCAAAGCTCCATGGGTCTGGTTAAGGGCTTGCTTAGTTGGCATAATGTTGTTGCAGTGCTGGCTAAGGTTTTATTGTAGTTGATCTTTTTTCTTTCAGTAACAACAATGAAGTGACATTCATATGGCCTAGTTTCAGAATGCTGTCTCTGTGCCAACAATTTTAGGCATTACTTCTTTTTAAATGGAGTCAGGAATGTTCTTTTAATCCAACAGTGAAGTGAGGATGTTCCCGTTGAAGAATTGTTTGCTTAGCGAAGTTGTGGATGTAATGGAGGCTTTATACTGGCTTGTGCTCAGGTTGCTTGGCTGCATATTATTTAAGGAATCCTAGTTGTGATAACGTACCTTAATGTTCTTAAAGTTATGGATTCTGTTGTCCATTGCAGTTTGAATATGTGATCTGTTTAACCATTCTTCTGAGGTTTCTGATTTTGTAGCAAAAATATTCATTTTGATTGTTATTTATGTCAATTAGCATAAGAAAGCTCCCATATTTTGTCCACCAGAAAACTTTGTTTAAGATTAAGGAGGTCTGGATGCCATGAGAATTACTTTTGGTAATGCAATATACGGGTACAAAACCAAATGTAGTGCTGCTTACAATGAAAAGCATTATGTGATGAATACCTCTCTGTGAGATACGACATATGTTTTAATGAAAACTGTGCCTGCATTTGTGAGGCTTACAGTCTAGACAGGAACAACTGCTTTGCAGTAAACATGAGTACAAGCCATTACTGCTTTCTTAAAAGCTCTTCTGTGTTTCTAATATTTACTGTATTAATAATCTTGTCTGTTTCAGAAATAAATAATTATTTCTGGATAATTAAGGGAAAAAAAGAAGAGAAAAATGTATCTGTTGTCTTTCTGATAATGAACACACAGCTTGCTTTTGCTGTGCCGCAGTTGTGGGGTGTGTGGTAAACAGAAGAGCACACCTGTCCCATGGGTGCTTCTCTGTCCTTGAACTTGTCCCTGCCTCCTCCTGGTAAATCAGTGTTGGAGGTGGTTTATGAGCTTTTCATATCACCTTGCTCAGCTTGATTCAGAAGTCATGCCTCTATTTCAAGAGCTCGTACGAGTTAGGAGAACGGGGATGCTCTTAACATCGCGCCTGCCAAAGCTACATCGAGGTCGTTGCCCTTGGCCTCTTTTTGGTAAGGGTTTGTGACAGTGATTTTCAAAGTTACCCAGGCTTGTGAGCCTGGGAACAAAGTCATGGCAGGAAAGCAGGCTGTATCTGCCTGTACAGCAGTTGTTTTTGAAAACGTGTTACAGAGTCAGAAAGAAATGGAACAACTTTAAAAGGAATTGAATCATTTGAGGTACGGCTGCCAGGTGCTGACGGGCATGTGAAAACTGGGGAGCTGCCTGGCAGATACTTCTGAACCGTTCTTTCTGTGAATTGAAAAAAGTACTTAGAGTTGAAGAATCACTTACCTTCCCATAGGATTAGCTTCACTGAAGATTACTTTCTCCTTTACCAACCAAAAACGAACTCTTGGCTCTCCAGAGAGGTTCTGCTCTGATAATACAGTATTTAACAAAGTAGATGTGATGGATTCATTTTTATCATGTGGCTTTTCGTTTGATGACAGCAATGAAACTGTAATTTAAATAAGAAAAGTGAGTTCACCTTGCAATACCATGATAGGAACTTACATGGTAAAGGACCGTATGAAGAACTGTGGAACAAATGTTTTGTTGCCGGTCTTGTTCTTTGGGAGGAGATGGGGTGAGGTGGGGTCTATGCGGAGATGTGCGTTCCGTTAGCGAAAGGACAAATTTGCTCCTTCTATTGCAGTTTAGTGGCAGATTATACTTTTAAAAAGCAATAAAAGTGTAACTTGTTAGTATTTTAGGAATAATTATTGTATGGTAAATTTCAACATGTTTTCCTAGTGACTATTCGACTGCAAAGAAAAATAAAACCTGGGGAAAAAATTGGTCTGAGATGTTATGTGGTTGCTTCTGCTCACACCTGTCCGTTGGGGTAGCGGTTACCAGTGGCAGTACAGCGCTCCAGAGAACTTTCAGACATCTTTTAATGGCAGTTTTATAATTCCAGTGGCAAACTTGGTGTTACTTCACAATCAAGAGAAATCTTATTTTCATGAGATACTATTTTTGGTGCCTTTTTAAACAATAATAGTAATTAAATAAGTACAATATTAAGTAGAGTGTTAACTTTATTTCTCCATCATTAAACATCCCAAATAATAAAGTGTTCAGTCTGTGTGTAGAAAACTTGTAGTTAATTATAACCTTGACTTCAAAAAATCACGGCAGTTGGTAGTTGTCTTGTATACTGAAACTCTGTAGACTGTCTCCAGAGAATGTACCAATTTTTCCTTATGATTATATCTTCCAAAATTGTTTTGGCTTACTAAAAATTGAAATTTTGAAATGAAGGATGAATCCAAATTTATGTTAAGTTTCAAAAAAGCTACTAAATTCCACTTTTTTTAAAAGATGTATTTAAGTGTACTTTGTGATAGTAACTGTACTTACAGATTCCCGTACTGCTGAAGCAGCAAGTTTGTTTACTGTAGAAGTGATATGCTTATGATGGCTTCTCCACAGCCTGTCGGTTGTCATGGGAAAAGCAAGTATTTATCGGTAGTTAATCACCCAATAAAATGAGAGTCTGTCAAATTTTTTTTTTTTTTTTAAAGGGATTATGGAGTGTAACTCCCATATTTGGCCCTATTTATGAACTTAGGTGGTCTTTAATGGTGACCACTTACGCAGTACATCTTGGGGCACATGAGACTGTGAGTCATTGCATTTCCTGATATATTCAGTTAAATCAAATGCCAGTAACATTCTGTGTAGTAAAATCTGCTATGTAAAGAGCAGATAGCTTTTTTATTTTTCTTTACTTTCCGGGTAGGGTTGAAATAACAAGGTCTATAAATGGATGTAGGCTGGAAGGAGGCAAGAAGGCTATAAGTAGATGATCTAAACTAGTCAATCTGATGTACCACTCTGAAGCTGAAGAATACCCAGTACACATAAGTAAAAGTTTTGAAGTTGTCAAACTTTATCAGTCCCACTCCATTAGATGTGTGTCAGGTGAGCAGGATGAAGGTGAGGGAAGTTTCATAAGATGACTGAAATCATCACTTTTGCCAAAAGTGATGGCTTTGCCCCAAGCAGTGCAGCCTTGTCACCTTTTCACCTGCCAACTGCGGTACTTGTCTCATTCTTCTAGTGAGCTGTTTTGGATCATTGCATCAGCAGAAATTTTCTTGGGAAGGTGGAGAATTTTGTTTAATTATCCAACTGCATCATCTCAAGGCAAGGAGGAGGGTGGACATGAGGGCTGGTATAAGAGAAGAGTCGGGACCACCTGCCTAGCAGTGAGAGGCTGACTACCTCTCTTGGTGGACATGTGTGGGTGTCTCAGCTCAGCTGGATCATGGAGCCTTGCTCTCACGTTTATTGCATGGGAGCTTTCTTTATATTTGTTCATTTTTCTTCTGCATGACTGAAGCTGTGATTATTTTGAGGGTATTTCTGGGTTGGTCTAGCTTTCACTGTTGCTAAACATTCATACCTACGTGTATACTTCTTCCTTGCCTTACCTGTTTGATGCCTACAGTCTATAATAATTTTTGTGTGGATTGGGCGTAAGGGCATGGATGCTCATTAGGGAAGTGTGTGTAACCAGACTTCTACCAATCACAAGTAGATAAGGATATATGATGTTTTGGGCCTTATTTTGGACTACTTTGCACATCAACATTGGAAAATCTTGAGCTGTGATTTTTTTTTTTTTTTTTGATCATGTGTGAGATTCTTCATATTAATTTCTAAATAGGATTCCTGCGTTGTGTTAAGTACATTATGTGTAGGTATACATGTTATTTATCTTCATCAGGCATAGATATGCTAGAATGAGCTTTTCTTTGGGCCGTTCTTTCTCTTAAAGCAATATACTTTTTGCTAAACCCATAACTAGATTCTGTAATGATTCAAATTGCAGAAGAGAATGCTGTTGAAAGGAGAAAGCACCCCAAATGCAAACCACTTTGTCAGCTACTGTTGCTAGAATAAACTGCATGCTCTGCATGGACTTCAGGAAAGCTCCAGATAAACCAATTGCAACAACCCATATCAAATACCCCATTTCTGCTGACTATTTTTTTTTTTTTTTAAACTCTAGCTCTAGTGCTTTTGTATTTGAAGGGGAAAGGTTCAGACACTAGAGATTTAATAGCATGTAGGAGATCACTGACTGAACCAGTATTTATTTATTTAGAAAGGTGACTGCTAGCTTTAGAACAGTCTGTGGAGCAAAACTGTTGTTTGCTGTTACTATATCCTGTTTGCATGTAGTTACAGGTTGTCCCTTGTATAGAAAGAAACATTCTTCCTCATTCTTCCACAAAGAGCTTGTCAAAGGGAGCTTTTAAATTCTGTTAGGTACAGTGAAAAATAAACTTAAAGAGGGAAAGACCATTCTAAATCAAAAGGGGCACTTGGAACCTAAAAGACACTGGGCCATGCTACTGTAAATATGAATTAAGTGTTTGAATGCTGATGTTCCCAGTTGCACATGCACATATCACAAGGAAAGGTTTACGTTAGTAGGTCTGGTAGAAACTACTTTCTGGGAGAAATTTCAGGGGAGTTTACTGAAATATGATTTGTATAATAGACTGCCAAGCTGCAATAACAGAAGAAAATAAAATGTTAAGGCATATGATTGCTTTGTTTTAATTGCTTTTAATGTTACAATATAATAATTGAAAAATTAAGATATAGAAAGAAATAAAATTTACATCATTGACTTTGTATTAATAACTCTTACTAGACAAATCCAAGAATTTTTATGGACCGATCAAGAAGTATTTAAAAGACTGTGATAGTCAAAAAGCTAAAGGTAGAAAATGTTTCAATACAGTTACAGAATTACATGTTTTATGACTCTAATTATTTTCATCGGATTTTAGACTTGATGCCTTAAGTAGGTATAGTTAGAACAAACAGGAAAAGCAATATGTGTAGGACAAATTTTACTCAGTTCAGAATAAATACTGCTAATTAATGTATAATCCTTTCAAAGTAGTAGTAGAAAACAACAGGCATACAAAAATTTTTCTGCACTCTTTACCTTTTCTCATTTTTCTCTTAAGAACGAAGAATTTGAAAACCTGAAGAGGAGAAAGACTTTTTTTCTTCAGATTTACATAGGCTCAGAAATAGACCGCTAAGAGTTTAAAAAACCAACTATTTCAATCTTCTAAAATAAAAAAATCCATTTAAAACATTAATATTTATAGGTTTCTTGCTCAAGAATTAGTTCAAGTTCTAGAAGTAATTAATTTCTCAAAGAGATCTTAGGAAAGCACGGCATGGGTAGTATAAATGACTCCTCTAGTCTGCCCATTGGGCACAGCTGGCATGTGATTTGGGGTTATTTTCAACTTTACTTTTTGAAGTTTCCTTTGTAGACAATTGCTACAGACCAGAATGCTGGTCTAGAGAGATGTATGAATGCCTCAAACCTTTGGAAATAAATACTAACTAATTAATGAATATTGGAAAGAATTGTTGCATTCACAGTGCTATCAAAGCAGCATAAGTAGCCTTAGGAATTGTTGATTTTCTTCCTTTTGCTTCTTTTATTCATCATCCCTGTTTGTTTCCTTTGTTCTTGCTGATGAACTAGAACTTAAAATCTTCAGGTTAAGAGCTGTGCTGTTTGCGAGGGTGCCAGTGCACAGGGGTCACTGGTCAGTAACAACTTGGTGGCTCTTAATGCAGCTGATACTTGGCTTAGAAAACTGAGTGTCTGACATCTCAGTGGAAACCTGCCTCCTTTTTCTCTCTAACATCTTGTTTGTGGCGGCTGTCAGCAGGATATAGCGGTTGGGCCAAGTATCACCAGATTTTTTACTCTTCTTGTAAGACAAATGAGGTCTTGTCCTGGAAAAAAGAGAGTCTGGCAACTGGCACTTAGTTTTTATGACAGCAAAGCAAAGAAAGAAGGAAGGTAACCCAGATGTACTGGGATTTGGCTGAGAAGTTCAAAGGGTTTTTTTGATAGCTGTTTGGGACACTATGGCCAGAAACCCATGACAGCCTGATCAGGGGATATTAAGGGGGAGTAGTGCATTGTTCTGTTTGTAGGGGTATTCTTGCCTTTGAACTTCTCTTTCTTCAGAAATTAGCAGGGTAGGAAAAGAGGAAGGAGGAATCCAAAACCTAGAAATTCCCTAGCAGAAGTGCATGGATGAGAAAGTTTTTTTTTTTTTTTCTTCTTTCTTCTTAAATAATACTTAAAAAAACCCTGAAAGGGTACTTCAGGCTATATTTATTCCTCCACAGGAAAGAAAGTAAAAGTGTATCACTAGTTCTGAAAGAATTATGTTAAGCAAAACCAGGTTTCACAAATATGACAAAAGATGACCAAAAGGAAAGTGATTCCACTGTTAAAAGTTTTCCTAGCATCTGTCAGTGTAGTACTGTTCAAAGGATTGATGGAATAATTTTTACTTTTTTATTTATTTTTAATTTGTAGTTTCTGCCTATATTTTATGGCTGCATTATCCCTGAAGGGAATACTGTAACTGGAAAACTAAGAGTGCTCATCTTGGAGAGGATAAGGGAAACAAGAACATAACTTGTTTATTTGAGTAGGAGAGGATGGCAGGACAGGGCCTGGGAGCGCCCTAGGGAAGGCGCAGACGTTGTTTCTGTAGTTTTGGAAGCAAGCCTGTAGGATTTCACTAAAAAGTGGTGAGGGATGTGAATTATGCCACTGCTGAGCATGAAAACTCTTTGAAGCATATTGAACCGAAGTTCAACCTCACTAAAATTGAATCTGGCTGTGCCAAACTAGTGTCTTCCTAGAGATGCATGTTTTCAGAAAAAAAAAATAATATGCCCTGTTTGTTCTGAAGACCTGAAGTGAGGAAACACTGATTCCTCAGTTAATTTTAGTTTAGATACTGGTTTATTAGATATATTCTTGCAATTTTTTCTTTCTCAAGCTTTCATATCTCTTCTGTACTTCCTTCTGCCAAGACCGTTTACATTAATGGTGCTGAGAAAAATGGTGTCAAGTCCTTGAGAATTATTTGGTTTGTTTTATATTTGCAGTTTTCAGACTACGATTATGAAGACTTGACTGCCAAAAAATGATCATGAATATTGGATAGCTTTAGCTATTTGGAGACTGGGAGAGCTGACAGAGACCCACGAAGGTGCAGAAGAGCAGCTGTGCTGTCTTGACAGGATTTTCTCTGCGGAGTTGTAATCCTCAGGAGCCTCACTCCCCGATTCCAGCTGACTGGGAGCACTACCCAGAAGCTGTAGGATAGGCCTGAGCTGACCTTCGGAGTTAATGGCGCTGTGATGTGTGTGTGCTTTGTGTGTGTCTTACCTAAAAAGTCTTGTGAGAGGGGGACAGGATATTTCTAACCTTTAAAGGTGTGGTCTGTCTTGTTAACTCGAAGATGTGTGCTCGTGTGCGGTCTGTGTTGTGACTCCATTGAGGTGGCAAAGCCTCGTGAAGGGTCGCAAGTTTTCATCAGCATCTACAATTAGGAAAAAAATTCATAGATTTCTCTTGAATTTCTTGTTTTCCTGTCCTGTGCTTCTTGCCAAGTGCAGCTGCTTTAGCAGGGTTTTGATAATGTATTTCTGGAGATTAAATGCCGTTCCTCCCCTTGGGTTGTGTCTGTGGCTGTGGAGTAACAGTGCGTTGCTGGTCACACTGCCTCCTGTTCTCCATCTGCAGAGGAAGAAAACCATAACCTCATTCTTATGTGGGTCTAGCAAGCTTATGGTCAGCTGAGAACAGAAGTGGGCTTTTACAGCGTGATTAAAACAGCTTGGTTTTTTATGGAGTTGTCAATACGTGACCATACAAACTTAAATTCCACATCATCAGGGAAACAGATCAGCGATGAGCTCTGGATGTGAAACTCAGATTTCTAGGTCACTGGCTGAGAGTGTAACTCGGCAGAGGCCAGAGCTTGTTATCATTTTGTGGTTTGGATTTGGTCTCCTTCCAGGTGTCAGGACCAGAGCACTCCCTGCTTTGAGGCCCTAACCCCTGACCGAGCTCCATAGTCCCTGCACAATTCCACCGTGACTGACTGCTTCCCTGCTCTCTGCTTCTCTCCCCCTCAGAAGTTGTTCAGTTAATCTACTCTGTCTTTTATTACTGTAGAATGATTAATGAGGTAATGTTTTCTTAGGATACATACAGATTTTGCCTGTGTAATTTGATATACTGAGCAAACTTGAGGTCCAAAACCTTGACCAGAGAAGCTGAGATTTCCAGGGTTGAGTGGGAATAGTTGGGCAACGCATGAAAACAGTTTAGTAGTAGTACACCTGAGCAAGAATGAAGCAACTATTACTCTGTTTTCAAAATAATGCTACCAGTATATTTATATATTGCAGCTTGGGAGATGGTGACATTGGCTATCTATCTGTGCTAATTCTGGTCAGTAACCTAAGTGACCTTATGTTTTTTTCTTCATGCAGCAGTAGTAAGAAGCGTTATGGATTATACGACTGTGTTTTTGGTGATGTGCTCTACTAGGAAATTTTACCGTCTGTTCCTAAAGAGGGCTAGACATTGGAGAACGTTTAAAGCAAAATCTTAGTAGTTTCATATCTTTCTTCCAGTATATTTCCTCTTTTCTTCTTTGAAATTTGTGGTGAACTGTGTACTCTTCTAAATACCATGCAAATATGGCTCCTGTCATTAATGGCTGAGCACTAGTTGGTGTCAGTGCATACAGTGACATGCTTAGTTACTTTTCAAACCTCAAAACCTGGTAGTATTCAGATTATTACAGTTCTGAATGTAGCTGTGGTACAGTTGTCCTACCTTCTTACAGGCTGCTCTCTTTAAGATACGAGTTTATATGTAAACATATTTTTATTCCTGTCCATTAGCATGGGAGACTTCAGAACAGATTTTACCTTCCTTTGTTTTGTAGGCAAGCGTCTCTGTTACTCTGCTGATAGACTGTGGGTATTTTCTTTGTCTTTGTACAAAAATACAAATCCTACTTTTTAATTTTTGTCAGAAAACAGTGTAGGAAATACTGTTGCAACATTGTATAAACCATGTAGCAGAGGTAAATGTGAGACCTTGTAAGAGGAAAAGGAGATGTTATTTAAAATAAGAACTGAGGGGAAAAAAGGTATTTCACTTGCTGTCGCTGTCTCTCAAGCCCCAGCGCATTGTCCAAGAGGTCGGTCGAGCAGCTGGGCACCAGGACAGGGGTATTGAAGGTATCTGTCCAGCAAAAAGGCACGATGCTTGTGTCCAGCTGTCTGGAATCCATGGCCATGGTATGGGGGGTAAGGATGCCAGATGCCACATTCTCCTCATGTCCTGGATTCCTCTTCAGCTGCCAACAGATTTTGGATATGTGTTTCTGGAGCTGACAGTGAGCAGTGTCTCCGTCCTGTCCCACCTCTGTGAGCCGTTACCGAGTCGCCATGGTTCTTTGTCTGCAGGTCTGGGTGTGTTGTGAAACTGCAGGTGATGTGCGAGGGGGTCTTCGTCACCTGCTCATCCGGGTGCTGTTCACACAGGCCGTGCTGGGAGAGCCCCCCTTTCCCTGATGCCTCCACAGCCAGACCTTCCCCTTCATACCAGTCTGAGCCTCTCAGTTACAGTTCTCTGTAATACTTTTTAGAGCTTATAAGAATGTATTGAAACCAGATAAAGGTTCTTATTGTGGAGAAAGCAAACTACTTTCTGAAGTAAATTAAAATCAGATAAAAAGTTAAAATGAAAGTTGAGGAAGGTAGGAGAAAAAAGCTTTTTCCTTTGAATTCCAGTGCATAGAGCTCAAATCTTTTAAATGACCAATTTAGCCATGTACTTTGGAGTTCCATGGACAAGCATATGATAACCTATTTTATGTCAGATGTGAGTGGTCTCCTCCCCTGGAACTGACAAAGAAGCTGTTAACTCTGAAAGCTCAGTGTGTTTATGGTGGCTAAGAATAGCACTGCATGGCAGTTAGCATTGTCTTCTTACAGCAGCCCAGTTTGGGCACTGGCTATGTCTGCATGCTACGTGAGATTTTTTTCGCGAGGTCTGTGCTGTGCCCTTGCGCTTTCTCTGAAGACTTAAAGCCCTGACGGCTGTCATCTGTGTTTTTAAGGAGTGAGTTGCACAACTTCAGATTCTTGCTAGTTTAGTTTACTTTTATTTGCAGTAAGCATAGATAAACTTCTTCAGAAGATCTGGTTAGAAATACAAGTGTCTCATGCTTACTTTGAAAAAATATTGTTAACTAGGGTTTCATATGAACCCAGTGCTACCTTATGCTGTTAAAGACTTAGAAAATTCTGATGAGCCTCAAAATACAGTTCCCACACTAACCACAGAAGCAAAACAAATTTGGATAAGTGACCTAGTAATAATCCAGAATCTTCTAGATATTTGCAAATTTTCATATTCATCAAACTTTTTTCCCCAAGAAGAAATGAAAATAGATGTCCCAGACCGTGACCAACTCAGCAGCTGACATTGCTGTTTTTCTGTAGAGTTTGGTGAATGAAAAGACTTGGCTCAGAAGGGAATGTTTGATAAACAGAAAAAGACAGACAACTACACCTAATTTAAAAACAGAAAATTTACAACAGTGTTCTAAGATGTGTGTACCATCACAAGGAAATTTATGTTCTAGTTGAAAAATAGTCAACCACTCCTATGTACTAACTCTTTGGTTGTACTGGGAACTGAAAACCATCAGAGTTGAATTTTCAGAAGAGCGGATCCCCTCAGTGCAGGGCAGAAAACCTTATTTATGGAATATGTTCAGATATTGTATTTTTTTTTTTTTTGTACAATTAAATTTAGGTAGTTACCTGGATGTGCAAAAAATTGGGTTTTTTTTGTGGTTTTGTTTTGACTCCTCAACAAGCTTACTGTAAGAATATACTTTTGAAAATGTTGTGGGTTTTTTTTCCCCTTCTTTTTTTCCTTCTTGGCATGTTTGTGTTAAACGTGACAGATTGAGTTAGTCTTCAGAGGTTTATTTCCCTTTTCAGCTCATATGTTCATATGGAGGATTACTAGGCAAAACTGACAGAATCAGAGCGTAGAACAGTTGTTCTTTCCTGAAATTGATACTTAATGCGTGAGACTTATTCTAACCCTGATTTGTGTACGTTTGAGCATATTCCAATGCTGATATGTATTTGTTTGTTTATTCTCTTTTTTAATCCTTGTGTGTTTATCTAACACTTCAATTTTCAAACCATACCTCAGTATGAGAAATACTATTATAAGATTTCTGAGTACTTCCCTAGGCAGTTACTTACAAAGATGTGAAAATGTTCTGGAAATGGACCCAGCCGGGGCTAATGTAATGTTTTTGAGCTTTAACTTGTAGAAATATTTTTCAACTGAAATATTAATATGCTTATATGGAGCATGTTAAAATAAATTCATTTGGTTTCTTTATAGATTTTTTAAAGATAATTGGTTTTTTTTTAAAAATGATACATGATTGGAAGTTACTGATTACATTATAACTGATGCTCCAGAGTCCTTTTCTAAAATAGCATTTTACAGCAAAGCTGCCAGTATTCATTACTTTTTGCATTTATTCAGGAAAGGTATCGGTTTGACATTAATGAGGATAATTGCAGATAATGAGCATAATGAGGGTAAGGAGGAGAAGTCTTTTCCTCTTTCTACTGGGAGCTGGAATTGCCCTCTTCTCACAAGGAAAAAATAAGCAGGCGGTAGGAGGGGGGGTTTAAACAAACTACCTTGGGTTGTGCTTGGCAAGAGAACTCTTTGCAAAAGCTGCCGGCTTCTGACACTATCTTTTTGGAAATGATATTAAGCGTACATTTGTTGAGCATTTTGACATTGTTTTTTCTTTCAATACAGTGCATCAGTAGAGCTTTTTTTATATCCTTAATTCTTCAAACTGAGGATGTGGAGTTTTGTTTTTCCAGAGAAATGTGGATTAGGAAAGATGAGAGAAGGTATTTAAGTTTCTTTTTCTGTCTACTGGTTAACAAAGGCATACCTATGATCATTTTCACCTTGTTACTCGATGCAGTTTTTTTGTGTGTGGTGTATATGTATCTGTTAACATATTGAAAGGAAACAAAACCTCATCATAGATGATAAGTTTGCAGTGGCAAGCGTTAGAATTAAGTTGTCTGTGCAGCCCATGTATCAGTGTGTTTGTATTCCTTTGATGCTATATCCTTCCCTTAGTTTTAGGTTTTTAGGTACTACTTCTTAAAGCTTTAGATTTAGTGTTTAGTTTATGCATTTCCTTCTCTTCACATAATTAGCATACCATAAAAATAAAGTCTTTATTCAGAGTAAGTTCACTTTCATCATTGCTGTGGAAATATGTGCTTCCTTAACTTATAGAACAGTGTACATGAAAATCTGGATTAAACACTAGCAAATATAATTCTCTTTCCTTTGCTTTCAGCTCTTCTAGTCCCCAGGCCTGACTAGTGTATCTTTCTACTGCTGCCTTTGCCTCCCTTATGCTTTTTAATTTAACATCACTTAGCCAAGTATTGATACAATTTTATTGCCTTTGTTAGCTCATGTTTAACATAGGATTCAAAACATCAGTGCATTTCTAGCCTGGACTTCTGTGTTCTCTGCCTGGCTTCCCCCACCCCCATGGGCCGAGCAGGGCACGCGTTCCATACTAAGCAGAAGGGGCATGGGGGAGCCACTTGAGAAGTTGACCGTCATTCTACGGCTCTCAAACTGCAGTCCATCATCTGGGAGGGGGAGATGGAGAGAAACTAAACTGCCCTTAGCATGCTTAAATTTGCTCAATATGAATCTGCATCCCCCTTGGAAACTTCACCCCCCCCCCACCAACTCCCACTTCTTTTTTAAAATGTAACTGATATTACTATTTAAAAAAAAAAAAAAAAAGACAAAATGTCTGCTAATGGCAAAATACTAGAAAACACTTATGAAGGTGGTAGGATTATATGTACCTGCTAGGTTATGATACATACGTATCTGATATATCATAATATATCAAATGATTACCTTATTTCTGGGTCCTTATTGGTGAAGTTTGAATCAATGCTGCGGCCAGGCTGTGAATCCAGCAGCAAGCCATGGGATGGCGTCAACATTTTTAGTTTTTGCATCGTCAGAGAAAGTTGTAACTGCTCGTGTTTAGAGAAAAAATTGATGACACGAATCGTTAGAATTGATACCACATAGCTAGACGTCTGAGCTGAACTCCTTCCAGTTGTCCTTCTGACTCCAGGAGTTAGAACTGAAGGAAAGATGGGTGGTGCTTTCACAAATTATGGCCTCTTGGCCATTCCATGAATGCACAGTACTATCTAAAAGCCTGATAACCCTGACTGGTATGGTCATGAGCCTGAACTTAGAGGTCCCCTTGAAAGCTAGCTCAGACTAAGTGGTGGCTTAGTTTACATTTTCCGAAGGGCAGGTGGATCAGAAGAACTAACAGAGCAGGTCAAAGTCACGCTGTTCTGTCCTTGCTCTTCATATTCAAAAGGAAGTTGTCATCTTTACTCCTGCTGCAGTAATCATTTTAAATAAAAAATAAGCATCAGATATTGCTCTTTAAAATCAGTAGTGTAAGCTTTTTTTTTTTTCTTTTGCAATTGGATCATACTGAAATAGAATTGCTTCTGTGTTTGCATTGTTGCTGAAGGTATGACTTTACAGTGCTGTAGAAGGCTAACACTGAGGTATAAGAAGTAAAGAAACAAGTTTAGGGTTTTTTATGCTTATGTGGTTACTCCTTTGAGGGAATACAAAGTTTGTAAATGAGTGAAACTTGGTAGTTACATATGCTCGGTTGTTATAGTTGAGTGTTTTGAAGGAAACTGAGATACCCAGATGTACACCTCTGTTTCCTGACAACACAGCACTAGTACTTTGCTGGTGCTGTGGAAGTATTTTGACAGTAAGGTCATGTTAAGTCTTCACAGTGTCTACTGGGGAAGAAGACAGTAGGTAGCAGATGTGTGCTTGGGATGGTATCTTTCCTCTGAGAAGTTTGCAACTTGATTACAGAACTGCTTTCCAGCAGAAATTCATATATTAAGTCTAACTTGCTTTATTATATGTGCAGCTTTAAATTGAATGGAAAGCTACAGTTCTATAAAACTTCAGGACAGTAGAAGCGTTTCTGCGAATTACCATTGGGAATTTAACCTATAGCCCTGAACCTTTACATTCCTGCCATTATCCTGCTTCCATATGTGATGGATTGTGTTCTAGGTTATGGACAGATGAAAGAGACTTATCCTTTACATTCTTTTAAGCTGATCTTGCATGAGAACAGCTTTCTGACAGTGAAGCAAAGCATGTTAAATATATTAGCAGTTTGGAAGTATACTATTAAATAATTTTTATGTCTTTCTAAGTGAAGGTTTCTGTGAAATTCAAAAGACGGTTTTTAATTAAAATGGTTTATCTGAAGAGGTTTTCTATTCTGGCAGTTGTTCTAGGAAAGGAATTACATAAACTGCATTTTTAATGGTCTGACACTTTAATGGTCAGGATTTCCTGATGGCATACCATAATCAAGAATGACTGGGCAGGACTTGAGACAATTGAGTTCAAACAGATTTCCTCTTCCCCCTCCAATTTTTGTGCTTTATCACATTGTTTTCCAATGTGTATGGTTTGGTCGTTTGACATCTTGTTCTATCAGAAATATTTATTTTTTAATTTCTTCTCTTTTTTTACCTGTTTGATAATAATTGACATGCATGGTCTACCATAGAAGGCTCTGTAAAGCGATTCACAGAGTGAGTTGTACTTCTTGCATGTGCTCATAGCAATTTCAGCCAGTATTTCCCATTTATGTCCTAGCTGTAATGTTGTTACAGATTTTTTAAAATGTAGTTATGTAAAATTGGTCTTACATACATCTAAGTGGTTTTTAATATATTTTTTTTTTATTTTAAATATCTTCTTTGCAAGAGTAGTTGCTTGCACCACAGATGGGACATTCTGCCCTGCCATCCCATACTAACTAAATTAGAACTACATAATGTGAGAGAACAGGTGAGCTTCAGTGAAAATCTTTGAGACTGTCGCTAGTAGCAGCGAGTCCGACGTTGTCAGTAGACAGAGTGAGCCCAGCAACAACTAACAGTCTGTTTCTGACTGGCTGCCCTGCTTGTCTTGATGTTGTCCTGAGTGTCAGATCTGACCTCTTTTTCAACCATTAAATTTCTTAATAAAGGTGTTTGTGTTTTCTACTTTCTCTAGGTATAAAATACCTGCCCATCTGATTTACATGGTTGTCGTGATACACATGGCTGTTGTTCCTCCTCTTCAGGCACAATTCTATAGAGAAGCAGGTTCTCTATATACAGTATGAGGGTAATGTGTTACTCTGCTAACAATTTGTAAGGATTGCTGTAATTTTTTTTTTTTATTTTTTTTTTTTTTTTTTACCCAAAAGAAACCTTTACTCAAGGATAAACTCTTAGACTGGTATTTTGCAATTCAGTAGTGGTACTGCTTTCCACAGATGAGAGAGGTTTAGAAA
>NW_009625252.1:14703-15068 GCF_000690535.1 Cariama cristata | reverse complement strand
GTAAAAGGAATGACTAGTGTAGTCATTATTTAAAAAGTGACAAAGCCAGTAGGATTTACTTGGAGAAAGTTGTAGCCCAGTTTATTTCTTCTTGTCTCTCTGAGTTTAGGCAAAAGAAGTATTTAAAAATAATTTTCCTGATTTTATCTCTGTAATCTATTTTATGTTTCTGTCTGTTCCAGAGTTTCAGGGAATAAATAATATACCTATTTTATTTTGAGACTTCTCAAAATAAAGTAGGAAAGAAACTACAAGGTATGAAGTCCCACACAGGGACTGGAATATTTGCTGGTTAGAATTTGCCCAGCCACTAAAGCAGCTAGGTAAGAAGAATTTCTTGTTCCCTTCACAATACTTCCTGAAAG
>NW_009625252.1:0-14672 GCF_000690535.1 Cariama cristata | reverse complement strand
AAGAGTGTCTGAATATTAGTATGAAAAAGGGGGAAAGGTGCAGTGTGGCAGAGAATATAGCAAAAAGGCTCCAGAAGATTTTGGTGATAGGGAGTTTAGAAGGGGAAGGGAGACCTTTGAAGGACCTGTGTCTGACACGCACGGGATTGACTTCATACATCTCAGACCATGTTCATAGGTGTGGAAAAGATAGAGGAGAAATTTTCTTCTAGACTTAAATTGATTTTTTTTTTTTTTTTTTTTTAAATAACAAGAACCCTCACTTTTAAATTTGAAGCAATATTACTGAAACATATTTCTCTTTTGCTTTCTCCCTTCCAGGAGACTGTTTGGTTAGATTTCTAGAAAGCATTGTGATAAATGAAAGTCTTAAAGTTACAGTTTATGAATGAAATTGTCAGAGATTTTAACAGCACTGGGGAAAAAGATGACTGAATCTTTGGAAGGACAGAACTACCCAGTTATAAGGCAGAACTTCAAATTTGAGGAATGTCAGTAGCATCAAGACTGTATCTGCTAAAGGATCGTAATCTGGCCTAGATACCTAGAAAACTAGATATTGCCAGGTTAAGACTTCATGGTTTAAAATTTCTGCTGCATCTATGTGTTGGCCAAAAGTAAGATTTCTATTACTGTTTACTAGCAGAGGAGTCTGCATTTTGGGGAAAGCTAATCTTAAATTTCTTGCCTACATTTTCAGAGACTTTGAAAGCAGAAAACAAGCTTCGTGTGAGTACCTGTAACTAGGCAAATTGACAGCTGCTCTCCTAATTGAGTCAACTTTCCATGAAGAAAGGATATTCGTGTTTGTACAACAAAGATCCAGAAGATTTCTGTGGGGCTTTTGTTCTGTGGGTTTTTTTGAGTCCAAATGAAATCTCAGCTGTCATAGTACCAGTTCCCACAGTACACTTCAAAAAAAACCCTTTCCTTTCTGTATTTCCTCCCAGGGCATCCTTCACATTTTAGCCATATGCTTAATTAGCTACTTGTTGAAGTAAACTTATCTTCTGTTTATTGATGCAGTATTCATTTATGTTTCCTTGTTCCAGAGCTTGGCTGAAATGTAATATAAACATATCTGAAGCTCCTTAGATAAATTGTCAGTAGGGAGGTGTTTCTAGTGCAGAAGTAAAATGTAAGTTCCGATTTAGACGTGGGAGGGGAAGTTATCAATACACATAGAACTTCCTCTCACTGAACGGTTTCACTTGACTTTACAAACATTACAGTGAATAATATCACTGAACTAAGCCAGATCTAAGCCAGTTTCTACTTCACAGGTGGGTAATCCATTCATCTTATTAACAGGTGACTTCTCACAAGTGCATGACAGAAGTACCAGCTACTGCTGCTGGTTATTTAATTCTTTTCGTCAAATTCACATGAACTCAGTGAAAGAGAAAGATGTGAATAAGAATTTGCAATCTGGGCTTTTTACATGTGGCTTGTTAGTGAGATAATGGTGGTTCTTTGCTTGTTCATGTGGTGTAACTGGACATGTGGAGCCATGATCTTTGTTAAACATTTTCCAAAGATAATTTACTGTATATTGCCAATGCAGGATAAGAAGAGAGAATGCCATACCTCACGTCACTGGATGAGTTAGGTGTGTAATCTGTATTGAAAATAATAGGATGTTTGTTCATCAGGAACTACGTATCTAGGCTAAGATATGAGAAGTATGAAAGAGCAAATTTTTTTTCTTGGTCATTTATTTTCTAATGTATTTGGGCTGATTTCAGTTTCCACCACTGTTTTTGTATTTGTGGTGTTATCATTCAGTAGGTGTATATTATGTAAAGTGAAGGACTATCTAGGTAGCACAGTCTATGAAAATTTGTGTGATCAGTGGCCCTTAGTAGATTTATAATTTCACTGACAGCAACTGTGGATTGTTTTCACGTTATTTAGATTATCTTGTAAAGTAACATGACAATGGTGTTGAGGGCTGGTATATCTCTCCCCACACTTTCAGGTTTTCATACCCATATCAAGAATAATATTTTTATTAGCTACTTTTTTTTGAGACATTCTTAGGCCACATTTAAAAAACGGCATCTAGGAGAAACTTGTTATCTTAGTCCATCTAAGCACTTTATTCCAATTTTTTCAGTGATGTGTATTATTCTCAATAGCATTTATGTATAACTGGAAGTGGTTAAAATAAGTATATAAGTATATTTTTCAAGTTTGCAATTTCTTCTCTTTTATTGTAATCTATTAGCACAGTTTAAAATGAGTAACATTTTGCTGCTAAATGAAAGTTAATGAAATAAATGGAAAAATCTAGATAAATGCAGTATAATGCAGAAGTATCCACCATCTCTGCAAAGACTGCTGGCTCCAGCACTTGTGTGATGCTGGCGAACCAAGGAACTGACCAGAGCTGTGTGTGCAGCCGTGCTGGCTGTGCGTGGGATCAGCAGGGGGTCAGCACAGCTAGAGCTACTAAGGCAGTAATACATCCAATTTACGGACAGACCCCGTGCGCTGTCACTGGCTGTACGTGGTTTGGAGAAAAAACAGTGAAGTAGACCTGGCTGGTCTACTGTGCTGCCACATGCTTTGGCAAGGCATGTAAACCGGCTGGATAAATAAATGAATAGCAACTGCATCCTCCCATCACTACTCGGAAAACCAATCCAAGAGATTTAAGTGAAGAATGGCTATTTCTTTATATAGACCAGAGGCTAAGATTTGGAATGTGCAGCTGTTATTAGACCAGTATATATTGAACTTCATTGTCTTCATAAAGGTGTTCACCGTTTCTCTCGTTCAAATCGTGAGGTTTTTTCATGGAGTAAGGAGACTTTGGAAGCAATAGAAACCTGATAGTCTACAGGAATTGTAGAACTGTGAAATAATGATGAAGTTACTGAGAAGTTGTCTGCTGTAGAACACAGACTGCTGGTCTGGTACACAGGAAGCCTAGATTTAACTTTTTTACTCTGCTCGTAATTAGTTGGGATGATACTGGATGGGTTGGCATCTCTTTTGAGCATTGACATCCTTATTAGGAAAAAATAATGATTCCTTTGGTAAAATAACTGAAGATTTGTTGCTATGAAGCACTCTAACAATTGTTACAGATACGTTTCCATGTATATTAATATCACTTTTGTGAGACAGGATGAAATGTTCTAGATGTTTATCAGAGTTGAAGACAAGGAGCTTAACTAAAATTCCTTTAAGTAACCACAGAAATAATATTTTCAATCTTTGGGCATTTTCTTATTATCGGTTGGACTTCCAAACCCTATTCTGCAACAAGTATCACAGGAAACTTAGAGTACCTGCAAAATTAATTTCTGCAAAATATATTTCTGCAAAAATAATAATAAAAAGCTTAATCATGAAATGTACGCTCTGTAAAATGATTTACTACCTTAGCAATGAACTTAAAAATAGCTACCAAGAATGTGATCTGCTTGATGAAAACTATGGAGACCCTCTCAAAAGTGTGTTGAGTATCCCTATTTTATAGTTGGATACCTTATTTAAAAAACATAAAATAATTCTAGATGTATTTCCAGGTATCTCAAAAGAGCGGAGATACCCGATGGAAGTTTTTCTTCAGCCCAAACATTCTAACTTCCTGAGAAACAACAGCAACTGAAAGGAAACGTCAGTTAATGTGAAAGACATGAAAAGCTTATACAATATGATTTAAAGCACATATGAAGTGTCAACATTTGGCTAAGTGTAAAGTAGTACCAAAGAAAAGTATATGAAAGGTAAAATTCATCATTTCACATTAACCATGAAGTAAAATGAACTCGTACACTGTTACAGGCTGGGGGGCATTTGTTACCTTTTGGTACCTGCTTTGTATGTTTGAATCCTGAATAATCTCGTTGGTAAATACGACACTACTTAGATCCTCAAATACTTTATGCATTTGAGCTATACAGAGAGAAGCAAGATCATAAAAATAACATTCTTCAATATCAACTTGGGTATTAAGTAACCTTTCCTAGTTCTGGACACTTGTGTTTATCATGAAACAACTTTGTTTCTCATTTAGCATACATCAGGGCATGTTGCCGTTTGACCTAGGAATATGTTGCCTGTCTAATTAGCCTTTGTATTGTTTTACTGTTCCTTGAAACTATCCAAACAATTTGGTGTGGCCCTAGCAACCAAACAATACTGTTTAACAGAGATTTCCTACGGCACTTGCTCCCAGATTTCCCACTTAGCACTAGCTCCCATCAGAGCAAACAAACAGGATATTGTTTCAAGTGAGTAACGTTCAATGTTTTCAAGCGATTTATGAAAGTAGTTTTTTGTTTTTGAACTGTTGCGAGTGGTATAATTTTTGGTTCCAGATTTCATCTGAAGTTCCGCAGAATGGTCCATGTTTGGAAGCTTCAAAACAATGTTTGAAATTTAAAATTTTTCTGGCAGCAAAGACCAGAGGATGGCTTATGCTTTGATGGCAAAGAATCGCAGAAAGAAATTATTTAATCCTGTCCTGTAATGAGATTTTTTTTTTCCCACTAAACATGCTATTTAAAGTCCACACAGACCCTTCCTGCAATGTTATCGATTGCAAGTTCATGAATAAATAAATCCCACTGAACATAATTATACCAGATAATCATGTTGTTTGACCTAGTTAAGAAATCTGATAATAGATTTTGGATTTTCTTGAAGGAACTACTGTATATCTTCTTACTAAACACAGTCAAACTCCCTCCCCTTTTCCCCTCTCGTGTTTCTTTTTTCTGTGTGTGTTTAACTAGCTTCCTAGTTTTATATCGCAGATAAAACCACGAACGTTGTCCTATACAAGGCAAGAGTCATTAATGTGAACCATTAATGCTGTCATCAATTAGAGTCGTCAGCAATTTCATAGATGAAAGTAAATCCTAGGCATTTATTCTGCCTTTTGAATACGCTGGCATTTCAGCAAAGCCAGAATACTTGTAATCCTCTCATGGCAGGGTTTATAATTGCTTCAGTTTGACTTTTTTCACTTCTTTTTTTGGGGAGGTTTGTTACCTGCTGAAGAGTTTGTGCATGTGAACACAAAGATTAGTAACATATATGACATGTACTTAACTCTGCTGCTGGAAGAGTAAAGCAAGTGCCATCCATGCGTAGACTCTCCTCTTTGTGCTGGCAGAAGCGTATGTGCCGTCATGTGATGAGCAAATTGGACAACTGATTGTGTCAAAATTAACTCGGGGAAGAAAATTAATACGTATGCTGCTTTTGCAGTTCAATTCATTAGGCAGCTGCTCACTTGTGTTTGCTTGCACAGGAGGAGGATGGTACAGGGAAGGAGATAGCTGGCTGGGAGGGATTGCATCCTTTGGCAGTACTGCGGCCCAAGGAATGGGGTCTGTGGCGTTGCAGGCTGATGTAAGGCTGTCCTGGTGCCGCATTTCTCTGGCTTCATGGTCCTGCCCTCTGCCCTGCACTGAAATTCCTGCAACACCTCTGGGAGCTGATCTGGTTGTAGTCCAGTTGCTTCTTTTTTTTTTGTCTTGCCAGGGTTAGGTTTTTGTCCAGTTTACCCATTGTGAGTTGATTTCCTATGTTGTCGCGTGAGCCTAGGCGGAGGATTTGCCTGCGGTATGCCTGGGTTTAGGTCAATCCGAACAACCTTGGGGTTTCATCCTTAGTGAGAGAAACTGTTTTGTAGCTTCGAAAGTTAACATACTAAGATGGTATCTTACTGAGGATTAGTTTACTAATGCAAAGTAAAGATAGTAGTTTGAAGATGATCAGCTCTCAATGTTTTCCCAATTCTTAAATGACAGGGCTTTTTAAGGTGATCTTTTGAAAACTGGAGACAAAAATGTATTGTGTAAACATGCTATTAAGACTTGTCTACATAAAGCAAAACTAGATGTAGTTCTGGGTTAAGGAGCATGTTCGTCCTTCTTAGCTTCCCTACAGAGAGACAAGAACTGGTTGAGTACCAGCTTCTCGTTGTTCACGAGCACGGACTGGACCGGAGCTGTGGCATGTTCCATTAATTCCCCCGTCCTGATAAGGTGGGGATTGTGGCGTACCCCAGTGTGCTCTAGAAGGAGCCAGAGCAGCTGCTTTGCTAAATTTTTCGCCCAGACACAGCTAATGATGTTCAAAAGGAGATTTAAACTTCTCTCATTTCTTTCCAGCCTCTTAACTTCAATATGTGTTTTAAAATAATAGACTCCAGTTTGTCTCTTAGGTAGAGCAAAGCTTTAGCTTTCTTAGAAACTGTCATATTTAGGATAGAAGCAACTGTTCACATAGAAAAGTGTGGTATGTATTACGAGTCCTTAGGTACTTGATTTTTTTTGTTTTGTTCATCTGCAGATGGAGATGAAGGCGGAGTTGTTAAAAATCTGTGTTGCAGTGTTTTTCTGTTTTGTCAATCTCATACTTGGTCCTTCTGTTTGTTACCTGCTATGGCTAGGAAAGATACATTCCTTCTTTTCGCCTCTTTCCTCCTCAAACCTCTGTGCTCTCGTCCTTGACACATAATGCATCTCTCTTGTTGCCTTTGGAAGCAGCGGGATTTAAAAATTGACATGAGCTGGATGCAGGAGAATGTGGACACTGTAAAGAAATGAAATATATTTTAAAGTGCCTGGCATGTTTGTGCTTCTGTACTGAGGGACACGCCAATCATCAGATACAAGATAAGAAAGAATGTTTCTTTCAAATCAGACATTTTGGTTTGTCGTTCTTTTGCAGCATGCACTTTGTTCTGTTTCTTAATGCCTCTGGGTACTTTCATCTGGTGAACTTCCACCGTAGGGATCCACAACATGGTGGCATCTTGGATCTCTTGTTGCCTGCACTGTGTGGCACAGGCTTTTCTGTGACTTTTAGGACCTCTGTTACCGAGATCAAAGTGCTAGATCAAAGTGTTAGAGGATGTTCAGAAATGCTTTATGGCATGTGGCGTGTGTGCATGTCGTTCTGGTGTTGCCCTTAGTTGCTAGGAAGTCAGCTCTGTGACCTTGGCAAGTCCTTCCAACCTGGAAGATGGCATACTGCAATTTATGTACAGGAAAAAATATGCATTACTCCAGCTAAGCAGCAAGTTTGTAAAACAGCTGAGGGTAAAACCCAAATATGTAGTACTCACGACCTTATGCAAGGTAACCTTCCCTTTTGATTAGAGGCTACGGTAGTTGTGACCATTCTGTTTCCACTCCTGATGAATGGCTCACTTCACTAATGCATTTGATAAATGATTACTTTCAGTGGAAGTTGAGGAAGCCTCTGTTACTGAAATACGTAAAATACGTAACTTTCTGAACTGATAGAAGAAATTACTAATGGCTGAGGCGCAAACTTGGGAAGATGCGAAGCGAAGTACCACAGGTTTCGTCTCCTTGGCAACTAGTATTTTCATGAATGAGTTGAACACTGAAAAAATGTTTGAGTAAAAGTTGTGGAGAATATTTCGCTAATGGGAATTGGACATGTGCAAGTTGAAAATACACAAAAATTTTACAAGTTCATCAGAATTGGCCAAGTGCATCTCCTCGCTCTTTAACTGCAAAAAGCTTTAAAGATGCTTACCTGAACAAATCATAGTATGTAATACAATAAAATAGACTGAGACTAGGCTGTGTATACAACTATCTTGGGAAAATAAAATCTTAATAGATAAAAATTATTAATATCAATTCCTAGTATAAATTAAAAAATAACATCTGCAGTCATGCAATATGCTAGAGAAATATGAGACCTTTCTGGATGGATCTGATGCATCATTAGAGATGTCAATAGTTATTTTGATTTATAGTGTGCAAGACAAGAATTGTATTTATTTACTGTAGTTGTTATGTGTGTGTTAAACTCATGTATGAGTGAGTTTTGATACTTGATTTTTGGTACTGCAGTTCACATTGGGTGGCAGCTGTGATGATAAAAGTTTTTGAGTGCTTAAGGAGAAAAATAAAATTAAAGGTGGATAAATATATATAAACTTAGTATATGACAATTTCAGTATAAAGATGGAAGCACTCATCTTTAGAGAGGGAGACTAATATATTCAGTGTTATTTCTGTTGATAAATTAATTAATATTTGTGGTGGGGAACAAGTCTTTCAGATTTGTGACCAGAAAGTGGAGAAAAATGATTAACATGACACGTCTAGAAGGGGTTTGGATTTGTGTTAGGGAAATCAGCTTACTGACAAAAAGTGCCAAGAGGAGCCAAGGAAATGTTTCTTTTGAAGATACTTTGATACAAAATAGGAACTTGATCTTCATGGGTGATTTATAAAAATTGAATCAAGTGGATGCCTCTCACAATACAGGAACATAACTTTTTATGTTGAACCTTTTGAGTTTTAGTCCTACTTGAACTGAAGATGCCACATATTAAAAGCTGCAATCTCTATCATGATCATCATATAGTTGTATTCAGAACAGAGCAGTTCACACAGCATAAGACAGTTTTTCATTTTTTCAATAACAAAAACGAGTTACACTGTAAACCCTCATGCACCTTAGAGTAGAATTTCCCACCTAATTGAAAAAAAAATTTCTTGTTGGATGTTGTTGCTAATTATTTCCTCCTGGTTTACAGAATTTACTGTGTGAATATGTCTGTGTTGTGAGCAGGAAAGTAAAGAAGTGACAGGCACTGTGTTTAGAAGCTCTGCTTTACAGCTCTTTATTTTTCTGATTTTTTTCTATAGCCTCCACGCCACCCAGCAGAGTAAATAAACGCAGAGTGTCTCCAAGTGTTGTTTCCACCTGGGAAAAGAGAGGCATCATCATGTCTAACATTACTATTGATCCAGATGTCAAACCTGGCGAGTATGTCATCAAAAGCCTCTTTGCTGAATTTGCTGTTCAAGCTGAAAAGAAAATTGAAGTTGTAATGGCTGAACCTTTGGTGAGTCCTTTTTTCATAGTATCACTTGAAATGGTCCTGCTTCTTTTCTAAAATAGGCTAATTTATCATATGTGTAGTTACTGAAAAAAACATCCTCAGATATTGTTGACTTTTTGAAGGAATTGCTTCAAGAATAAATACGCTTCTACAAACAAGGTTGCTACCTGGATTATGTTTTATTGACTTCCGTTAAAACTGTTATGTAGTGGTTACTGGAAACAGGACCTCTTAGTATTCGTAAGTTCTGTAAAGTTACAAAAGGAAATAGCGACAACAAAAAAATGTTCCTTTATTAACACTGCAAAGTGTGTTTCCTGTTGATGTTTCTTTGAAATAACACTTCGAGGATATACTTTCAAGAAAAGAGGCATTTGGTTTGTGTTTCCAAACTAATGACACTAACACCTGGCAGAATAGAGTAGCCAGCATATTGCAGATTAGGCAAAATGCAAAGTTCTGGTGGTGAATCAGACCACATGATCTTGAAATAAATGGATTTATTTTTTTTTAAGCTGGAAATTCTGGGAAAAAGGAAAAAGGGGTTTTTTAACTTGGAAATTTGCTGAGCAGGCAAGATACTGCAGCTCGCAGAAGACCTCTGCAACTGCTACTTGCAGGGGTGTTCATGTGCAGAAGAGCATGTGTGAGCCCTTGACACCCAGTTTTGAAACTTTAGGAAAAAACGTTATTAAGCAGCAGTCCAAAAGAGCACAAAAATGGGGCTAAACGTGTTTTGTGGTGTCGCTGATGGAATCATCTTCAACTGAAAACATCAGTATATCAAAGGCTGAGGAAAAGAAAACATTTCTTTATACACACACCTACTTAGGTATACATTATATATGTGTATGTGTGTACTGGGCAAGCCTACAATTTAAACATAACTTGTCTGTTTCCTTATAGACGTCCAAAAGAGTCAGGTATTCAGGTGGGTTTGATTAAGAAAGCACAGCAACTTTGTGGGAAAAGGGGCACGCAGATGGTGAAGGGTACATGGCTAAGGAAGGAGAGGAGAGCAGTAGGGGTGGTGATGCTGTGGGTGCAAAGGCGCTCGGGGGGCACTGCCGCGAATGCTGCTCCCTCGGCCGCTTTCGGGCGCTCATCTGCTAAATGTACCGGGAGGGTCCTGCTTGGCCAGCGTGACATAGACTGGCTGTAATTCAGATGAGCTGAAGAGGGCTTTTCCTGTAGATACAGCTCACTTGGAGTTAAATCTCCTAACCGGAAGACTGGTAGCGAGGTAAACATAATAGCCCTGGAGTTCACTTGCGCTTAAGACTTGTCCCTAGAGCAGATTAAATAAATCCTCCGACAACAGTCCTGGGCTGTGTCTCCTTGTCGTGCTGTTGACTGTTAGTTAAACAAAAGTTTTTAAATCTGTTAATCATACAAAATTGAAACATCTCGGCAGATTAAAAATTAGAAAACCCATGAAACTAATAAAATAATGCGCTTTTCAAAGAAGAGTGATTCCCAGCTCTGATGTCTGGTGAGGTTTTATGGTGATTGCGTGAAGTCTACCTTAGTTTAGGATCTTTTACTAGTAAGATTCTGAAATTTGTGTTTTGTGTGTACGGTGTGTATAAATTTCTTAAGGATAAAATAAGAAATTATAAATATTGCTGGAGTAGTCATTTGTAAACGTCTTTAACAGTTCTGTCTGGGTTCCTTTGCTAAGTTGAATTTCTTTAAGCAAAATGTTTTTTAATGCAATCAAATGTAAATTTACACATATAGCCAACATTCCTTATTTTATATTGGTGGGAAGGAAGGACTATATGGAAAACTAGCAATTTAAGAGAGGTGCCAAAAGCTGTGGAAAAGTGAAATAAAAGTGTAACACGAAGAGGTGGAAGGGAATCCTTAGGTGTCTCAATGAAAGGAAGTACTGAAGTGGTTTTATTTTTATACACAGTATTTGATACAAATACTGAATATTCAGTTCTAGTGTATGACATTTAAAAGGATAAATAAAAGTCTGAAAGGGCACAGGAAAGGCAGTGACCTAGATTGGAAAAAGAGACTTTAATGGAAGAGAGGAAAGCCCTTTATCATTTTAGTGTGATTTGATTTTGTGGGATGACTTGGCTACAAATAATAATGTGGAGAATATATATAGTGTTACATAAATCTTTAATGTGTTAGATGAAGCTCGAATGTTGAATGAAGCTGTTGGAGAGAATTTGGAGCCAGACCAAAAGTTAGGAGCTAGAAACTTTTTAAAACTTGAAGATGAACATGCCTGCAGGGAAGCAAAAATTAATTAAAAAATAATTAAAAAAACAAATAGTAACTTCAGATCAAGACAGCACCTGGAGATGAGGGGACGGTGTCATTTTGGCTAGATGTATGGGTTTCATTTTGAAGTAACTGACTTGTGATTTTAAAAAGTAACTAAATGGTTTCTCTGGCTGTGAATTTATGTACATAATCAGTGAGTAACAAAGTAGTTTCCTTTCACTGATTTAATTAAGAGTTCTTTGCTTGCAAAATTTTAATACCGCAGAGTTTTCGAAGTTACAGAAAGAGCTTATCAGCAAATGCTTAAAATAAATGATTCAGGTAGCAAACATAGCCACAGGAAGGAAGATCATCCTTTTAGTGAGTAAATTAAATTTAAACACTTTTTAAACAAAAAAAAAAATCAATTCTTCTAAGTCTTTTGTAAGGGAAAAAGGGCTCAGACACAATTTATTGTAGCTCAATGTAGTCTTCCTCAGCTGAGGGAGGATGACTGTGAGGATGATACCAGCCTTCCCCAAATGTGAAACAAACTATACCGGTAAAAAGATTAGTGATAAACTCAGTTACCTTGTATTTTGTCAGGCTGCATATAAATATAGATGGTTAGAATGTAAGCAGAGAGTTTAACATGGTACCACCAAGTTACCAAGCTGTTAACTAGGTAAGCTGCTAACTTATTAAATTATAGTTCAGTCTCATGTTGAAGTCAAGACTAGCAAGAGTGTTTAAGCCTGTTGCCAACACCAGCAATTTTATTCCATCACGGAGATACTAAACATTGCTCCGACTAGCACTGTACGCTTTTGCAGTCTTGTCTAGGTGCTTTCAAAAGCTTGTCTAAAGTCCGTAAAATTTAGTACACCACATTTCTTCAGCACAGCATTTCTCGTACACCGCTCTTAATGCTGGGGCAAGGATGCAGGTGCTGCCCAGCGCCTGGGCTCCAGGAGGCAAGGGAGCATCCCTCGTCCGGTTTCTTACTTGCAGCTTGGAGGTCGGAAACAAGTACACCGATTTTGCTGTGTTCACCTGAGCTGCCCTGCTGAGGTGTGCAAGCCACCAGAGGACGGGGCCGGTGAACACTGGAGAGGGGCCAACGGGTGGTACCTTTTTGCACGGGTGCAGTTGTTTGCACAGCACACGCACGTCTGTCTACATCCTGATCTCTGCTGCCTGCCATATGTTGACATTTCTGCCTTACACAACGGATGCAAAGTGCTCTTTGGTTAATTCAGTAGTGGGGTTTGCCCCCTTTTTTTTTTTTATTTCACTTGTAAAAGATAAATTAGACCTATTATTTCCATCTCTCTTTGAACTTCAGGAAGCCAGGAAAATAAATCTTACATTATTAATTCAGTGAAAGTTTCCAGACCTTCACTTTATGCTGTTGGATAGATTTTTGTAAGTCATGTGAGACGACTGGGACCATGACAAAGCAGAGTTAGAAGACGACATTGAAAGAAAATAAAATTTAAAGCCATATGAATAATGCCTTGATAAACCTGTGACTGGGTTAAAGGGTGTTATTTGGTTATGTCACATTTGTTTGGTCAGTGTTACTTTAACTACAGTGATACTTACCTTTTAGCAGTTAAGATCTTTAATGCTGAGGAAAAATAATAGGATTATGAACTTGTAAGGTCTTCATTCTTACTGATACTAAAAATCTTAAAAGTTATATCAACATTTGATATACAGAAGTGTCTCAATTAGTATTGAATGTGGGGGGGAAAAGTTAAACTTTCAGAACTGTCTTAAAAATAGTTTTCTATCTATTGACATCGATTTCAGCTTCTTCGTCTAAAGGCTTACAGGTTATTTCACTTCTCTTTGATTGTTATAATTCTGTTCTTTAGCTGTTTCTGGTTTTAGACACATACAATGGGTATAATAAACCCAGTGTTTGTTCACCTGTATAATAATTTTATAGTACTATGGTGGAAACGTGGCATGTTGGGGCATTATATCATAAGGAGACTTAAGGAACCTGACTTTTACCATCTTCTTACAGGAAAGTCACTTCTCCATCTTCTCAGGAAATAGTTTTCTATTTATTTTCTTTCAGCTTATTTAGCAATATACAATGTTTTTGTAGGGTGGAATGTTTCTTGTGTTTCTGCTTTATAGATAAGATTACAATTATTTGTGTAGTTTATCTAAGAGCATAGTACAGATAACATGAATTCACCTACAGTAGACGTTTCCTTATTAAAAAAGGGGAGGGAGGAATTGTAGTTAAAAAGGAATTCTGATTTGCAAGTGCTCTCTGGAGCTTTTAGTATCTGCTGCAAAATGTCAGTTCTCATAACAGTATTTTGAACAGACTGAACATGTAAAATTATATGAATTTGTAAGATTCAAAAAAGTGTTTATTTGCCAGTATCTGACACCTTTTCCCCCTTGCTTTTGAATACACAGTGAAAAAACATTGGCTAATACATCGACTGATGAACAAATAGAACCATTTCAGAATATTAAATGCATTTTCCTGAAACCACCTTCTTTTTAAAAATATTTTTATTTAGGCATACATACTGGAAGTGTTACATAAATGACAGTGTTTTCTTAGACAATTAAGTGGGTTTCTTTGGATTATAGAAAGTGAAAATTACTTGTGAATTTGTACCTGTATTAATTCAAGTCATACTTTCAGAATAGGCAAATGCTTTTTGCCTGGGCAATGTTGAATTCAAGTTTTCAGAGGCTGCAATAGTTGCCAGAGATTGTGTCCTTTTGGACACCAAATACAGCTGCACTCAGCAGAAAATGCCAGAAATTGTCTTGTGTTTTCAAGATTACGATTAGGACAAGTCATGTTTGCCATGCTCCCAGTTTGAATCTTGGACTTGATACATGCAAATCCAATTTGTATCTGTTTAACATATACCCTGTCTCTTGCAGCCTTGCAAGTGTTGAATACCAAGTGCCAGAAATTGTCTTGTGTTTTCAAGATTACGATTAGGACAAGTCATGTTTGCCATGCTCCCAGTTTGAATCTTGGACTTGATACATGCAAATCCAATTTGTATCTGTTTAACATATACCCTGTCTCTTGCAACAGCCTTGCAAGTGTTAAATACCAAGCAATATTGACTTTTTAAATTTTTGTCAATAGCCTGACACCATGAGTGTTGTCTCTTACTAAACTACCGAGGAGTTATTTTGTGTTAACTGAGGGACAACCTGTTGAGGGCAGTACTGCCTATCAGTATTGCTGACACCTCCTTTTACATCCCAGACCAGGCAAGTTGGCAGCTCTTCCAGCTTACTACTTGACTTAACTTGCTCCATAAAAGCTCTTTGTTTGCTTACTGCAATCTAATGTGAGCTATTAACTCCTTACCTTGAGTACTTTTTTTAATTTTCCTCATCAAAAGTGATAACGTTTTTGATTCCTTTATAATAAAGTGAAAAGTAGTTTAAAATTTCTTTAAGTAGCAAGAAATGCTAGTTACGTCTTTATATATCTTACTGCTTTGTAGCATGCCCTTAAAGCTGTTACTGTGGCACTTCGCTTTCCATAAATCATTGATCCTCAGAGCCAGTACATGGGACTTAGTTGTCCTTT
>NW_009625251.1:3465-7547 GCF_000690535.1 Cariama cristata | reverse complement strand
CGGGGGCCTGGCACGGCACAGAAACCCTCCCCTCATGGCAGTGCTGTAAAATGGGGCTTTTGGAGCCGGGGATGGCATCGCCCCATGCGTTTGTGCCTTCCCCAGGTCTAACCCGGGACGTGGGTGCTGCCCTACCCTCAGCATCCAAGGGCAGCGCTCCCAAAAACTGGGAAGGAGCCTGGGCGAGGGGCGAGGGAAGGAAACAAAAGGGGAAGCGAGACCAGTTTTCCTTTCCTTCTCACACCGGCAAACCCTGTACGCTTCAGGGGAAAAATTGCTTGGCGGGGAGGGGGTATGGGGGCTTCAGACCCATCCTGAGAAAAATGGGTGACAAAAGTATACAAACTGCTCGCTTTTATTTGTGACTTGGACTGTACGGCGGGGGGAGGGAAAACAATACATAATCATAGACAGCAGCTTGTGGGGAGTGCTTTCTCTTTTCATTCAAATTCTGTAGCAAGTTGGGTTTTTTTATTGGCCCATGCAATTAAAAGTGCAATTTGACTAGCAGCGGTTATCTCATATCAGACAAACTGTCCCCAGCCACTCCCCGCCTCCCTCTGCCATTTTAATCCAAGAGAATTTGCACAGGGGGAGGGGGAAAGAGCTGCTGAGGGAGAGCTACGGCCTCGAGTACTGGGCTTACCGTTCCTTTTCTGTGTTGTGCCGGAGACTACCAACATGATTTCACTTCTAGGTTATAGTTTGGAAAGGGTCCTCCTTAATGTTCATGTGCTATTTGCTCCATTAAAATTAGGGAAAGCAATCCCTTTTTCAAATGCATGATAGTTTCTTTCAGCGTACTGACCTCTTTACAATATTTACTTTCCCCTCTTAACTCAGTATATGTGTTGCGTGTGTATACTGACAGATGCATAATCAGTTTCCTTCATGTACACCTGCATGTACCTGTAAATATTTATTCACCACATTTATTTAAAGCACAAAAATTGTTTATTTACACTACATAAAAATAACTTTTTCTAGTGCACAAAACTAAATTTTGTGACAGTGGCTCTTGATCCCACACTCTTTAAAAATGCCAGTTCTAAATCAGGGGAATAATTAGCAATGCTCTTAAAGCCCAGCACTGACAGCCACAAATATTTCCCAGTGCAAAGTGTGTTAGTTCTTTAGCACATACATTTTCATGATAGACAGGAATGCAAAGATGGCAGAGTGTTCATTATCCTTCTCTGTACTCCAGTATTTCTACTCCAGAAATGCAAGGCCAGGAAGCAAACACCTGATTTTTCATTTTAAAATGAGCTTGAGTGAAATTCAAAAGGGTTTTCCATCTGCTTTGCAGGTCCCAGCCCTGATGATAAAAAAAAAAAAGCTCACCCAAGAATTAGGCTGACACACACCTGAGCATTCAGCTTGAACTTGAACCTGAGACCACAGATGTGCTTACACTGAGATGTGTGTACGGCTTTGCAAATCGGGGCCTAATTTTGGTCTTCCTTCACTTCCTCTCCCTCCCTCGCTCCTCGTCTCTTCGTAGCCGTTACCCACTTAGGCCCCAGGACTAAAATCTAAGTCAATCATCTAAAACATTTATAACACAATTTCACCCTTTTAAGCTGTTGAAACGGCATTTACTGCAGCACTTCACAACTGTTTGCCTTTCCTAAAGCAGTGGCCCCAGCCCTGCCGCTGCCGGGAGCGGGGTTGAGCAGCACCGTCCCGTAGTCGGAGCAGGCTGGAGGAGCGGCCCATCCCCTGCTGCCACACCGCTGCTTGGCAGTGCCATGAGGGATGCCACCCATGCCAAAGCTATCCCCTGGGACGGAGGGGCACGCTCTGCTGCTCCCACCTGCTCACCAGGCCGCTCCTTATCCCCGGCAGAAAATGAGAACATGCCCAGGAACAGGAGCAGATCGGTGCTTTCTTGCTTGGGTGCCAAGGGGTGCGTGTGTGTGCACCGTGCATGTGTGTCTGTCCCCAGAGCAGGAAGTCTCGGGGTTGTCACCGTCACAGCCAGTTTGCACCTGTCACAGCTGTTGTCCCAGGCCAACAACACCCACCTCATCCCCAGCAGCGCTGCTTTGCTCTTTCAAACCTTTCTGCAGAAACTCATGAGCCCTGAACATAACATCTCTGACACTGATGGAGCATTTTGTTTCTAACCGTTGAGAAAATTTTTCCTGTTTTTTTTTGGTTCCTTAACAATGGCATCGGGTTTCTTTCTGCTTAGGCTAAAAGCCTGAAGTGTTGAGAGTGTCCCAACATAGCACTGCAGATTTTGGTGGTGTTCTTGAAGGAAACTTTAAAAAATTCTTTTCTGGGCATAAAGAAAACTCTTCATGGAGTGTAGGCGAGTGTGTACACAGAGACTGTACACAAAATACAGAATTGTATTTTATTTTTCAGCAGCAACAGTGAATACACTTTCTGCAGCCTCTGACTACTCCAAATGCCAAAAGAGCAACAAATTTTACTCCTCCAGTTCATGCCACTTGCTTTGGAGAAATCCGATATTAACACTTCATTATTTTAAAGTTCTGCAAGGTGGGACGGATGAGGAGGAAACCCCATGAGCACTAAGAGAGACTCTGGTGGGTAGGTGGTCTTGTTTACCTGGATCAATACTTCATTTAGACACATTAGGCAGTGATCCTACACGTGACTGCGCACACTCGTACGTCCTGCCGAGGCTCATCAAGCCATGTGTAGGATCAGGAGGAGTTTCATATATGCTCTGTAGCAGACTGAGTCACATAAAGCAAGGATGGTCCTTTTCCTAGCCACTGAGCCTGGCTGCAACTTCTGGACGTTACTGTAATGCAATGGTTAACCTGTGCAGCTGTTTAGATATCAGAGCCAAAGGCGGGGGGGAGAAGTCATCTTTTCCTTACAAAGATGGTGTCACTGTTGTGTGTTTGCTATAGCCTAACAGGTTGGACCAGGCAGGACTGTCTTTTTAAATAATTTCTTGAAATTTGGTTATCTTTGTCAACAGAAAAGCACCTCTCCTCACCAACTTTTAAGAGAATACCTTTTATTGTCATTAACTCTGTCAATCCCACAAGTAAAATACAGATAAAGTAGAAACACAGCCAGGATGCCCAATAACTGAGCAGCCTTCGTTCTCCGGACAAAAAGCGAAGCATCTTCTGCTTCTTTCTTGGTCTCCTCCCTGCCCAGGTGAGCGTTTCATGCCTTTCACCAGGACAGCAATGCTTGCCATGCATCTCTGGGGCTGCCAGTTCTTGCAACAAAGGGTTACAAGAGCTAAAACCCTCCCCGGAGTTATAAAAAGCAACTCTCGCCTCCTGTGTTTTGTATTTTGCTTGAAAACTGACACACTAAAAATGCTTACCCCAGTGAGAATGTGCCTGTGTGTTTACACGAGTGTATATGTATATATATGTATGTATATACACACACATGTATTTGGTTACTAGTAGTAGAAGGGACAATTAATCACGGTCTAGACTGATTGTTTTTAATACTGAAAGGCTATTAATCAGGAAAATGTTACCTTTTGAAGAAGATGTTTATACGGTCAACACTATGGGTTGGGTTTTTTTCCCCTGGCGCTAAGCTGCCTGCTAAAGCAGAGTGGAAATCAGGTTTATAATCTCTTACCTTAGAACTTCATGCTCCAAGTTGGACAACAATTTTGGCTGTAATTTGGAAGGAACATATGGGAGCTGATGCCTGGCTGTCTTTGGTTTCAAGGGGAGTTAGGTGTTCAAAACCCAAATCTCTGGAAGCATTTAGATGCCTTAAGTCTTTTAGGCTAATAAACAGACATCATGTGCAAATTTCAAAAACCCCTCCTTCTGCTGAAAAAATCCCGAGGGGCATCTAATTTCATTTTAATGTAACAAAAAGACCTTAAAAATTTGTCCCTAAATCTCTTGCGCTCCTTTGGAAATTTGTGCTTGGAGCCTTTCAGCCTGAGAGCTGCTTTTAGAGAAGGAATAACACAGCAAATTTTAATCCAAATTTTTATTTCCCACTGGAGAGAATGGCTCATATCCTGTAGTGAGTGGGAGGCCAGCGGAAAAAATATGGGGAGGACCGTGGTGGGAGTGAGAGGG
This sequence comes from Cariama cristata, assembly GCF_000690535.1. Classification (NCBI taxonomy): domain Eukaryota; kingdom Metazoa; phylum Chordata; class Aves; order Cariamiformes; family Cariamidae; genus Cariama; species Cariama cristata. The sequence goes on along the minus strand of NW_009625251.1, from coordinate 3,498 downwards.
TGCAGAGAGGCAGCTGGGGTTGGATCAGCAGCG
>NW_009625251.1:0-3434 GCF_000690535.1 Cariama cristata | reverse complement strand
GGAGAGGGGGGCGGCGGGGGGGTGGCCAGGGTGGGATCGGGGGAGCCACAACAGCAGAGGAAACCCCGTCTTGGCCCGAAGTGGGGCTCCTGGCTGGCCCAGAAGGGAGGCACTAAGAGCTGGCCCTGGGAGGAAGAAGAGGATGGGATTGAAATCCTGCATAGGCAGAGGCTGGCAATGCCAGGGAGAGCAATGGGACAAACACATGACATCTTGTCGTGGGCAGAGTTGCAGAGAACACCCCATCTATCCCAACGAAGTATGAACACAGACCCCAGTGGGTTTGTTTCAGCATCCGTGCTAGGAGCTATTTCACAGCCCGTGAAGCTGATGCGAACAGGAGTCACCCATCTGTACAGGCCACTGTGAGCATCCCCTTAGCAGGGATCTGGCTCCTGGGGCACATGGCATTCCCCTCCACCCCAGGTTGCTCCCACAAGACTCTCCTCTCTCCTTTTCCTCCTGGGAGCTTCTCTCAGCTAATTAAATTTAAGGCTGTTGAGGAGCCCTGTTCCCCCTTAGCTCCTCCATCTCCCCAGCCAGCGGGGCTCCAGAGCGGGGGACTCCCCCGCGGGCAGCCCCCAGAGTAGGCAGCCCCTCTCTGCCCCCCACCCTGCACCCCTGAGCAGCCCTGAAGAAGAGCTCAGGAGGAGAAAGTGGCAAGGGACAGCAGTGAGAGGGGGTGAGACAGGAGCTAGGCTCTGGTGCTATTAACCCCTCCATAGCCGGTGCCTTCTCACAGAAACCAAGCCTCGTATGAGGTGGGGCAGGCACCTTTTCCTGAGGAAGAGGCACGTAGTAAAATCAGAGTAGCAAGCCTCAGACAGCTGATGGGTTTGCTCTACTCAGTTCTGTGTTTAAGTAGGAAATCTCCATATCAGAAGAGGAAACATAAGGTGCGTAGAGATTCATCACTCCTTAAAAAAATAAATGGGGAAAAAAGATTTCCTCTTTGGGAGCCACTTCATTGTAGGGACAATTGCAGCTAGCACAGCACTTCCCTGGGAAGATAGCACTCTCTTTTTATAGACTTCTTTCATTTCACTTCTCTCCGTCATCACCATCTCGGCAGCAGGGCAGCCAGCATGCAATGCTGAAGTCTGTGAGGGGAGACGGAGATGCAGGGGACAGCTGCCATTATTTTCAGGGTGACCAGGAGTCCAAGAACTTAATTCTTCTCACCGGAGATTTCGAACAAGAAATCTACACAATCCCTAATGGGACAAAGATTGTATGCTGTACATTAAGAGATCCAAGGGTTTAACAGCAGATACTAATTTCAAGAGCTTTGCAAGGGATACAATCCCTTGCACTTCAGCATTTAAATCAATCTCTTTTTTTTTTTTTTTTTGAGTGAGAGAAGAAGCTTACCCCAGCAACAGCTACTCATGCAGGTACTCACAAGTACTTTTGAAGGATGCTGCTAGCGGCAAGGCCAACGGACTACAAGAAACATCAGCCGGATCCAGCAGGACAACTGCTCTATGCAAGAACCTCCACGGTGGCAGCTTTCCAGTGCCCATGTCGCTGTGATCCACTGGTGGGAGCAGAAAAGGCAGCCCAGAGAGAGGTGTCCCACCTTTGCAACCAGGCAGGCAGCCCCCTGCCTGTGTCCACCCACGCTGGTGTCCGGGGCTCCAACAGAAACCCTGCGGCAAAGTCCCTCAGCCAGGTGGTCTCCTGCCTCCCTGGGAGTCCTCTTTACTTGCCTTGCTGCCATTGTGGTAATCCCAGCAATGGGGAAAGGAGATCCAGCTGAGAGGCAGCTGCTTGCTCCTGAAATCCTACCAAAAAATCCCCAGTTTGACTTTCTGCCAACACAGCCCCCTTTACTCCACCATTCAGCCCAATCTCTTCCCACGACACAGGATGATCTTAGGGAAATTCAGCCAGGGGTATCCTACAGGGCCTCTGACCACTGGCATTCCCACAGGAAAGGGAACTGTTAGAAATTCATCTGAAATCGTCCTCAAAACACATAGTCATAGGTCCAAGCAAACTTTTGTAACAGAGTAAAAAAGTATAGGTTGGTATATCCATATACACGTGGGAGTGGAGAAAATCGTCTTACTCATATCCTTCTGACGTACATGGGGATCACTCTACTGAAATCCCTGGAAATTCCCTGTGTTGTAAAAGAAGGCTCAGGCCCAGTGCTGCCATGAACACACCCCTAAGGCATAGCACAACTCATCAGGACTCTAGTGCCAGCCTTTCATTTTACAATTTCTCTTCCATTCATTCCAAATATAATCGGGAAATCTCAAGTGCTAGCGATCTCAGGGGGAGGAGAGAGAAATCAAAGTTAGTTCCTCACTGCTATTTGTCTAAAGAAAACCTGCAACACATGAAAACCTGGAAAAGAAAAGGAAAAAAAATAAATCAATGAAACCTCAATTTGGCATCAAGTGAGGGATTAATCACCAACTAAAAGAAACAATTTTAGAAAATGCCATGACCTAGTACGTCTTAAAATCACAATTTAAAAAAAAGGCTACATTCCTACCTGCCCCAGGCTTTTCCCTTATTAAACACCAAATTCAGATGCGTTTCCCCTACCCTCCCCACCAGCACTGAGCACAGGGGATGGATGGTGTTTCATCAGCAGACAACTTGTGGGTACCCTCTGACAGCCACTGCACCGCTGAGATCCATCTGAGGACACCAGAAATCTTGCACTAAACGCTCAGTCATCAGACAGAATCTTTGTACTGTGGTCTTCCTCTTCTCAGTTACATCAGTGTAAATCGAGAGTTTATACTGATCTGAATCTGCTCAGAGGCACTGGAAGGCTCTGGATTAATATCAAGCACAGGCATCTGCCTCCTGCTGTTTCTGTGCCTGTGGTATCAATAGTGATTTTGAAAATTATTATTTCCGTACAGGCTATAATGACTTAGAAGGAACAGTTACAGCCTGTTGTGCAAATGTGAACAATACTCGCTTTTTTTAAATGTGGATTTTCCATATGACAGGAACTAATAGCCCTTTCAGAGCAGTTATGGTCTATCTTGTCAATTTGGTTTCTATTCATGCATGCTAAGTGAATTTTTATAGTCGAACTAGGAGTCTTTAAAAATGGGCCTTATACTGGAAACGCAGATGTGACTTACTGTGAGTTGTGCTACGAGAGCATCCCTGCCCCTGGGGAGCTAGAGCCAGTAAATCAGAATTCCCTTTCTCCATGCACATAACGTGACTCGCAGGCACTCTTTCATCTGCACTGAGAGGCAGGAAGGAGAGGCAGAATTAGCCCCTCATTACAATAATGTTTCTCACACTTTCTCCAGCTACTCTCTGCAGGCATTAGTAGAGGGGCCCCAGCTGCCAGAAATGCTGAACACCTACATCTCCAGTTAAAAGAAATCAGAGAGCAAGGTGCTCAGCAGCTCTGAAAATCAGACCCACAGAGCTTTAAACAAAGGCTTTTATAC
>NW_009625250.1:0-867 GCF_000690535.1 Cariama cristata | reverse complement strand
TTGATGTTTATAGTTGTTACTAAGGTAATAGTGGAATTGGTATGCAGAAAAGCCTATGTTTATAGTTATTCCTGTGGGGACCAAGGTCACTGTTGACTCTCTTGTGGTCCACAAGAAAAAAAACATAAAAGGGTCACACCTGCAGGAAGGAGCAGACTGGACAGGTGACCAAAAATTGACCAACACAGTATTCCATCCCATACACATCAATAAAGCTAAGGGATCAGGGAGGTTGACCCTCCTTCTTTCATGGTGAGCATTGCTGTGGGACTCTGCTTGTTCTCCTGCCTCTGGCCCTGGTCAGTGTACTCCGGTTCCTGTCAGCTGTGGAGTCCAGTCTGGGACATCCCTGTGCCTGCCCTGCTGCATCAGTGGTGCGAGTCCCCGTGCTTTGCAATTCCATGATGATCATTGGGATGCTCAATATTGGGTTTGTACATTTTTTTTCTGTTATTAATAGTATTAGTATTAATATTAGTATACTCTTTTTCTTTGTTATTGTTTTATTAAAGTATTTTAAAATTTCCAACCTGTAACTCTCCCTTTTCTCCTTTCCTTCCCCTTCTGGGGTTAATAGCCTCTGTCATCTGCTGTAATTGCCACCCTAACCTTAAACGGTGACAACATGCTCAGTCAGAAAATGTAGGTTTAAAGTTTAGGAAATCTACGCCTAGCGATGGTTATCTGTTGTTTGGAAACATCCAGAGGCCCCCAGGACCAGTAGGCACCATTTGTGCTGGACATCTCTGCTAATGACCTTACAGAGACAACCCCAAGGGAGAGCAAAGCAGCAGAAACAGCTCCACACCACACAGTAATGCAGAGCACAGCAGAGCAGAGTTCAGGTCTCCTACACCCCAACACAGT
>NW_009625249.1:33508-33742 GCF_000690535.1 Cariama cristata | reverse complement strand
GTGGTGCTTTTGGTGCCCTCCTGGTCGTTAATTTATATTTTTTTCCTCGCGCGGTGGCTGACGTGCGGCAGCGCCGACTCTTCAGGTGTCAATCCCCCGTAAGCCGCTCAGCTTTTTGGTACTGCTGCGGGTCGGTGCCTGCTTTGGGGGGCTGCTCTGGGGAGGGGGCTCCCCGAGATCCCTCGGGAATCGCGATACCTGGCGGGGCGCACCCGTTTTTGGCCGGGGGAGGGG
>NW_009625249.1:0-33490 GCF_000690535.1 Cariama cristata | reverse complement strand
GTCCCCTGTTAGGAGAGGTTACCCGTCAAGGTATGTGTCTGTTTGGAGGGGGTCAGGCTGAAACTGCGCTGAGTTATTCACAAGGGTATAAAATGCGTCATGTCCTGTCCCGTCCCCCCCAAGTACTTGGAAATGCTGCTAAAATGGTAATGTTTAATAAAAATATGAAAAAAAGCGATACCAGCCAAATCTGGGGGGAAAACCAGAATGATTTGGGATAGGAGGAGGACAGGCGGGACCTCCGAGAGGGTGAATTGAGGGGGGATGGGTCTCGCCCACCAGTGGGTGCTGGCCCTGATGGGGAGCACTGGAGGCGAGGGGACCTTTGCCGAAGCGGTGCCCTGTGCTGGGGTCGTGTTGGCCGTTCCTTGGTCAGGGATTTTGGGAAGCTTCCAGGGATGGGGACTGGGATGTGCCATTGGAACCACGCAGCGGTCCTGGCAAGCAAACCCCAAACTTTCGAGCCCAGGTCAAGCCTTCGATCCCTGACCCTCCGTCTCTTCCCAGCTGCGGCTCTGCATGCAGAGGAGAGCGGTAAATAATAAACATGAGATGCTAATTCCCGTTCCTGGGCTCGAACAGGGATCCAGTGTCCTGCACATCACCCCCTGCCTGTCTCCTGTGGCTGGTTTTGGAACCCGTTGTACGGGACAGCCGATGGTCTCTCACTGCCATGCCCGTGTCTGATGGACAAGGGATCGCTGTGCTCGCCGGCGGTGGTTTCCTCCGTGATTCACTGGGGTTGCTTAGAGACGGACGCTGGTGAGGTCCCAAGCTGGAAATGTTCTGTCTTAGAAATGGCGAAGCTAAACTCTGCCTTAAAATGGGAGCAGATCTGCCGGGAGAAGAGTGTCTGCCCGTGCCCCAGCTCTGCTTTTGGGTCTCTGCAAGCGATGGCTGATGCTGGCAAACCGGGACCCTCTGCTTGGGCTGGGTACGAGGCCACAGGGAGGGGCAGAGCTCATGCCCTCTGCACCCAAATCAGGGGTCTTTCACCCTTGCTGGTGGTTGATGAAGAGATGGGGATGCCCTCTTCTTGCCTTCTTACGCTCTCCTGGTCTCCAAGCTGGTGGCTTTGGTGCTAAAGCCAACCCATGGGGACGAGAGAGCTGGGCAGCAGCATCAGCCTCCTTCCTCTGCTGTGGTCCAGCTGCTCCTGCCAAGCTCGTCCTCCTGTGCCGGCTGCTGAGCTGAGACTGGGGGCAAGCTGGTACCAGAGAAATCTCTGGTGGGAAGAGGGAGCGTAGCAACACGCTGCTGCTGAATGCCAGGCGTTGCAGATTCAGCTGTGGTTACTAGGGCTGCAGCACTGGCAGCGAGCGGGTATGGGACAATGCGAAGCAAAGGCACAAGCGCCAAGGTGGCAAAGAGGAGACAGTGTCACAGATGCAGGACTTCTTGGGGAAAGAAGTTGAAAGTAGAAGCTGCTTGAGTTCCTCCGTGGTGGGAGCATTTAAATGTAAGCAGGTGGGTGTTAATTGCTGCGGGTTGGAAGCAGAAAGCAATAGAGACTGAGCAGCTCAAGATAGGAATGAGGAGCCTGCGAGGGCACAACAGCACGTCCCCGTGTCTTGTGGCGGGAGGGTGGCCAGCGTGGGCCTGAGCACGGCTCTTCTCGTGTATAGCGTATATTGTCTGCTGTTCCACGTAGTTCAATCTGGCACGAGGTTAAGGTATCCCCTGTGGCTGCAATGGGCTGCGATTGCTGCTGACCATCTGGACTTGCTGATGTAAGGCGTAAAAATGACTTTTCTGTCATGGCTGCAGAGATGCTCTGCTGGGAGCTTGTTCCTTGTGGGCTCAGCCCGCAAACCGCTCACTTGGAGGATGGAAGGTGCCAAGCTGGAATGGGGCGGAGGGCAAAGCTGTTGCTCTGTCAAAGCCCGTGCTGTGGGGGCAATGGTGTGGATACACCCTGAGTCCTGCCTCGGTTTCCCTAATGCTCAAAGTAACCCTGACCCAGATCCTGAAGGATCCTGGATTGTGCCCTCCTGCTTTGCAAGGACTTGATGCTTCCTGACCTCGTCTCCTGTTCCCAGAGGTAGCTGGAGGGGAACTCTGCACCACAGCAGCTCCCTAGGACTGGTGCCTCCAGCCCCTGTGACACCCTTCCCGGAGCAGGAGGAGAGGGCAGAAACCCTCCTGTTTCAAAATGCAGCTTGTGCAATGCTGAAACATGGAATTCATCGCGTGTCTAGTGAACAGCTCGCTACCTCTCAGCTGCCAGCTGGCTGAACGGGGATCCCCATCAGCGCATCCCATGCTGCCGGGCTGTACCAGAAGTTAGTGTCCGTGTGTTAAGCACCCTGCATTGGTGCAGGTGACCTCCAGCAGCCTGCATGCCCACTGTTCTGGTGTGCATGCTGCCCTTTTTTTTTTCTTTCTTTTACTCTAGCAGCTATCATAATAGATAATGATGCTGGAGAAAAATCCTCCCTGAATCAGCTGTGCTGGTTGCAAGAGCTGGTTGTGCCAGCTGGGTGAGATGGCTTCTAGGACACACGGCTTGTTACAGCCCGTTTCTGCGTGACCAGTATCCACAAGTGTCTGCCCAGGCTGGGCTGCGCACTCGGACACGGCGCGGAGGTGAAAGGCTCCGTCATCCCCAATCCCTTTAGCCCTCTTGGCCTCTGCTTGTGTATTTTTAACCTTTTTGCTGTGCTAAGCTGCCTGGGGCTGAAGTGTCAGCGGGCACCGGGGCATACAGCCTCTCACTGCTTTGCCAAGCCTGGGATTTCAGGATCAGTGGCTCTAATCCTCGGATCCTGAAATACCTTCTTCTGTCGGCGGCGCATTCGGAAAATTTTAGCGACCACAGGTTTTAGCACAGAGAAGGGGATGCCCTGACCTGCGGGGATGGGCTGCCACGCGGCAAAGCCGCTCCGCTGCCAGCATCCATACCTGATCTGGCTGTCACCATGATGTCCATCACTTGGTGGCATGAGATGAGAGGTCCCTGTGCTGGGGGGAAGCTCTCTCCCACACCCTGTAAAACAGGCAGAGAGAAATGCTCCGTGGTCACCGCCGAGTCCAACCTCTTCGCTTTCTCCGGGCAGACCAGTCTCTGTCCTGGCAAAATGGGTGAATTCTCCCCATCTTAAAATTGCCACCCTTCAAGTCTGTAGTTAATTAGGAGAAACCTAATCATGGCTGAGTTTCTGGATGGTGTATCCTGTCCGTAGGTATGCGGCTGTGTGTCTGTCCCTCCGAGCCTTTCTGCGGAGAGCTGGCTGTGACTGTGCTCACCGCATTAGCTGTACGGGATGGTGAGCCACTGCTCCTCTGCCATGGCTCCTCGGCTTTCTCTCCCCTTCCTTTGCTGTTCAAAACCCCTTTCCTCATGGCACAAAGGGAGAAGGGATCCAGCTGCGTACCTCCTGCCACCCCTTTTGTCCCTGGGGAGCTGAGCCCCAATGCAAACTCCAGTACCCCTCTGTAAAATCGCCTTGGTGGGCTCAGCCGGGTCTGCAGGGCAAGGGCAGTGCAAAACCGCCATCCTCTCAATACCGGAGTTGCTTTGGGGGTAAGGACCTGTCTGCATACCGTCTAGATTAAAGTTAGCTCTGAGTTCTTTAATTAATTTGTTTTAGCTTAGGTGGAGGAGCCCAGCTGAGCTGTCGTGGAGGTAATGTGCTTGCATTTCGCCCTGTTGCTTCTATTATTTGCCTGGAGTTATTTCTCCTAGCTCATTTTTTGGGGGCAGTGGTGGCTCGTAGGTGGTCCCCAGAGGCTGCTATTGTATTGCCGACACCGTGTGTGGAAACGCCAGCGAGGAGAAGGGGTTTGCGCCTGGCTGGGGAGGACCTTGCGCAGGGGATGCTGGTGATGATTTCCTATGGAGGTGGAGTGGCTGCTTCCCCCTGCTGCAGCCACCGCCGTGCCCCCTCGGCTTGGGGCCTCTGAGCTCTAGGAGCATAAATGGTCTGGTTTTATGTAGAGGAGCTGGGGACTAACAGAAGAGGTTTTAAAGGGCTTGCTTGCTGCGGTCCTTTCCCTGGGCATGAACACAACCAGGGCATGGCATCCGTCTGTCACTGAACCATGAGCTCGGGCATCTGAGCTCCACCGAGCCTGGTGGTCTCCTGCAAGAGCATGCTTTGCTCTCTGCTTTCTCCTCCTGCCCTCCTGTTGCCATGCGTTACTTCTTCATGACCTAGGGCTTCTCCTTCTACAAATCATCTTCCAAAATGTAATGCTAGGAGGGAAGAAGGGTGCAAGACCAGGTGGAGGGAAACCTGGGTTGCCCTGCCTGCTGGCTGGGATGTCTTGGGCAAGATGCTTTTGCTGCTTGAACTCTTTTCTCACTTTCCTCTAACCATACCTATTTAATGACTCGTAGTAGAATTAATTGAAGTTCTGTTTTTTTTTCTCTCTGCACATCTTTTCTGCTGTAGCTGTTCTTTTAGCATTTTATTTGGGGACCCAGCCATCTGGGGTGTTACACCTGACTGCGTGCAACCCGGTCCGACTTTGGTGATAGATGTTTATACTTGGAGCAGTACCATGAAGAAAGGGAGGAGGCAGGAATGTTCTCCTTTTGCATCAAGTTGTTTCTTACTCTAGCAAGTGTGTCAGTATGGGGTCCTGCCCTGGGAGCTCCTCTGAGCCCACGGTCACACAGCCCCATGTCACTGCTGGTCCCTGCCCTGATGCCATCTGGGGTGGGATTGCGATGCTGACACCGAGTGATACCTCTTCCCAGGTATAAAAAGGTGGTCTCCTCCCAGTCAGGTGTTTTATACTGACGGGGAGCAGCAGAAAAAAGTGTGTGTGTCTGTCCGTCCAAGCAGGGCCAGCCTGAGGCGTGTTGGTGTTAGGGGGGAACATTTGGGGTGTGGGCAACACTTCACTTCCTTGCCAGCAGCCCACAAATTCCCACCTAAAACACTATCAAGGTATTTGTTCTCAGGTTAAAACAAGCTTTTTCTGACAACCTCTGTCTGTGCGCTCCCACTTTTTAAAAATTTTTTGAAAAGAATTTGCACAACTGTAATCGATTTGGACGTAGCAAAGAAGCCAATTGCAAATGAGCAAACCTGCTGCAAAGAGACTTGGCCAGTACAGCCTCCCTGAGGTCCATGGAGTTGGAGGAGGGGAAACCTTCCTGGGTGGCAGAGCCGACCACGGAGCCTCCATGGTGCTGCTGGGTGTGCCGGGGACAACATGGGTCCTGGTTGATGCTGTGCTCTCAGTGTTGTTGGTTACTGGTCTGTTTTATGTGGTTTTTCGTTTTTATTTTGGGAAGGCATGCATGTAACTGTCCTCTCTTTTCTTCAGGACAGAGTCATCAATCTAGTTGTTGGCGGCTTAACGTCCTTGCTGCTTGTAGTAAGTATCCCCCATCCAATCCCTTGTTTCGTGCCTCCCTTAGGTGACGAGGTGAAAACCAGAGTTCCTCCCCAAAACGGGCGGTGAAACTTTACTGACCAAACAGGCTGTGGTTTGGGGCTCAGGCAGTCACTTTGGGGTGCATCTGTCTTTTGAAACTCTTTGGCAACAGGAGAAAGAGAATACCTTTCTTCAAGCCATGTTTTAAGATCTGGCTGTGCCATAAAAAGCCCCAACTCCGTGGGAAGATTGTCCATCCTGGCTGAATGTGAGGCTGGGTGAGAAAAGTCCTTATGGCCCAGGAGAACATGTTTGCTTCTCTTTATTTCCTTCTATTTATGATTTATTTCCCTCTGTTTATGCCTTATAGAAGTTTTTCCAAAGTTTGTCACTTTGTCTTGAGCTTTGCTTTCCCCAAGCTTGAAAGGCAAACCCAACACCATTGTGACTGGAGAGCATCAGTGCTGCGGTCCGTGGCGGCAGCATCGTTTGAGAGCCGAGGTGCAGGGAGGGGGGAGGGAAAGCCAAGGTGCCAGCTGGTGGAAAGCTCAGCTGAAGGGATGCTCCTACGCAGGCAGCCCTGTGCTTGGAGAACGGTTTCCAGCAACAAACCACAGTAGCAGAGCTTTCATAATTTTTTTTTTTTTTTTCACCCCTCCAAGTCTGCAGTTGAATCAAAGTGATTTTCCTCCAGAATTTTACGTTTCCCTCCAGCTCTTCACGGGGTGGGAGTTAAAGAGCAGGGAGGGGTGTGCAGAGCTGGATGCAAGCGCTGCAGTACGCCAGCCGTCAGGGCGAGCCTCTTCTCATCACAGCTCCGACAGCAGGCAAGAGCGAAGTCTTCATCTTTGTTTTCCTCCATACAGGTCACTCTAATCAGTGCTTTTGTCTTCCCGCAACTACCTCCAAAACCTGTGAATGTATTTTTTGCTTTCTGCATCTCCTTGTGTTGCATTTCTGCTGGCATACTTGTAAGTACCGCCACGTTTGCCGTGCAAGCTTTTGAGTCTATGATGGAGGATGAAATCTGAATAAAATCTGCTTTATGCCTGCCTTTTTACGCTCTCTTACAAAAGCTTTCCTGCTTCCATAAAACAAGTTGACAATGAAAGAGTGGTAATCAGTTTCGTATTTACTGCAGAGTAAGCGTGCGAACTGAGCCAACATCTGCAGCCCAGCTGTGATGCCAGATTTGTCACCTCTGTGACAATGCCACCTGTAGCTGCCAGTGGAGACATAAAGTGGGAAAGCAGGGAGCAGAGCACTAAGATGGGAATGCAGAGGTGGATTGTGCTGCAGAAGACTAGGGGTGGAGCAAAACACTTGAAGTGGCGGGGCCAGCCAGGCACTTGTAGGGGATGAGTTAGAGTGGTGGGAAGCTACAGTGGGTGGCATTTCATCGGGGTAGTAGCAGAGGTTCCACTACTCAACAGATGCGGTGCCCCACAAGAGCTGGCCCCAAGCGTTGGCAAAGGGAGCTGGCAGGTCAGAGCTCACAGAATCATAGAATGGGTTGGGTTGGAAGGGACCTTCAAAGATTATCTAGTTATCCCCCCTGCCATGGGCAGGGACATCAGTGGCTCCTTCCTCTGCTGTAGCTTTTCATACTTGGAGCATTCTTCCAGGTATGACCTGGAATGGTCACGGCCCTGAGCGCCTGCCCCGCACTGCTGGGTAAGCTGGGAAGGTGCCCTGCATTGCCTGGTCCATACCAGTTCCTGATTCTATGGCTGGTAGCCATGACTCTGCCCAAGACAGTGCAAAACCTGATGTTTGTCCTCATCAACCAGGGTGTAGCCAGTTTTGAGTGTTAAAAAAAAAAACCAACCAACACCCCTCTCACCCCTCAACAAAGCTGACAAGACAGTCCATGTCTTCATAGCTCACCTGGCACCCTAGTTTCACAAACAGCCTTGTTTTGGGGAAAAACACCTTGCCAAATTCTTGTTTGTGTGTTCCATAAGCATGGTAAGAAAACAGGTGATATTTTTTAATTGTTAAGAAAATTAGCTGGACTCTACACCTAGTCTTCTCTAGTCAGATGAAGCTGGGTTGTTTTACAGGAGAGGGAAAAAAAAAAGTCTAGAAGTTGCCAGTTCAGTTACCATAGAACGTTTCCTGAGAAGTACCTGGCCAAAGTAATGCAAACTCCTCCTCTCTTCTAGATCTACTGGTATCGACAAGGAGACCTGGAACCTAAATTTAGGAACCTAATTTACTATATATTATTTTCTATTGTCATGTTATGTATATGTGCCAACCTGTACTTCCATGAAGTGGGTAAATGATGGACACGGGAATACCCAGCGATGATGCTACTGTGTCAGACTGCTTTCAGCTCAGCTCTCGGCTCTACTCGAGACATTTAAGTGAGGAGAATCAGCCTGAGAGGAAAGAAGTGGGTTGTGCAAGGATAAATCAGTACATGATTTTCATGTAAATGTATATGTAATGTCCCTCTTGTTGGGGAGAATTATTGCCATAAGATGTGACATTCTGCTTTTTTTTGAAGAGCTACTGTTGCACTTAATGAACATTCCAGTTGTACTGATGTTTCAGAATGGCACAAGCTTTTTCATTTTGGAAAAAAATGCATTTTTCTATTACTGTACAAATAAACTGCAGCATTGCAAGGATCTGTAACAGTATAAATAAATGGCATCTTACAGTTATGTAAGACAAATACTCTTTATTTCGTTTAAACTGAATATACAATTATTTCTGTTCCCTAGGCAACCATTTGAAACTACAACTTATTTCTCACATTAACAAAACCACAGACTGAAAAAGACCAACTCTTGATTATGAAGAGCTAATTACAGAAATAAATAAAATAATTTATACATGAGTCTTTAGTTTCTATAGCTTTTTCTCTCGATCCCTAGCTAACAGGCTGCTGCTCAGCCTAGTGTCTGTTTCAAACCCTTGAATGTAGGAATTAATTGGCTTCCTTTGCCTCGGGGCCCTATGCCCAAATACAGAGAGCTATTTCTCCAAGACTTTGCCACCTCCACACCACCCCCCAGCTACTAACTTCCTGCATAAGTCACCTCTGGAGAGGTGACTGGTAGCATCATGTAAACAGTGAGAGAGACAAGTGTTCCAGCCTACTCACGACAATCTTCAAAGAAATTACAAGCTTGTGGGGGGAGGCTGGTGGGTCCCAGTAGCTTCCCTTTCTCGTAGCCCTTCCCTTTTTATTCAGCTTGCTGTAGTGATGAAGGAAAAGAAAAAAAGATTTTCCACAAGTGATCTGTCTGAGCTCTGTCCATTGCCAGCAATGGACTCCTCAGGAACAAGCAGACCAGGCAAGGCCCATAAGCATCTGTGCCTTCTTCCTATGCCACAGATGTACTAACAAGCCAGATGAGCTGGATGCTGCCCATGATCCCTGAAGTCTTTGATGGAATACATTTCTTCCTGAAATCTAAGTGTCTCTTACTCCACATATTACAACAGTCAGTAATTGCAGAAATCCTCATCCATTCTTCATGAAACATGTGCAAACCAATTCTTGCTGCAGCAGTAAGAGGCTACAGTCCACAATCTTTGACTTCTGTCCAGTTTTCCAGATGTGCAGTTCAGCACACCAGTAACAAGTCAGATCAGAATTGACCATGTGGATCCTAGCAGTGAGCACTGCAACAGAGGTTCTTTAAAACACTGAAACACCCCTGCTGAGACATAGTACATCAGGCTCCAGCTGGCTGCTCTATAACCCTTTACAAATGAGGTAAATAGCCTGAGCAGAGAAAAGTGCACTGTAGTCATTTCAAACTGGAAGTTTCTGTTTAAAGACACAGACGGACTGCTTTCTTTGGAAATGTGGCACAGGGTTGTAACTAATTTCACAATGCAAACATGGTGAAGAGAAAATGGACATGATTACTGCTTCTCAGTGACAGCTCACTAAATCTTCAACGTCCTTTGAATCTTCTGAGTCAGGACTGCCCAACGATGAGCCAATAATGTGTGACCCATCTCCATGATGCTGTAGGATAGGATCTGACAAGAGACAACGTTAGAACTATTATTTACTGTGCCATTATAACAAGATATAAAACACACACTTTAGGAGACAGAAAATGCAGTCTGGAATTTTAAATAATTTTTAAGCAACGTTGCTCAAACTAGGCATTTCTCAGTTTCTAGTTTCAAGGTCAGCTATGACCAATATGGAGGCAACTGGTGTGACTCACATTTGGATTCATTAGGTATTACTGTACCAGGCCTAGTGCTGACCCTCCGATGGCTCTGCAAGGAGATCCTTCCTCTAGAAAGGAGTATTTGTTAGGTGCAGCAGTGGGAGAATATATCTGTGCTGCTTCCAAGTCCGAGATGACTCTTGGCATTGGGAAGTGTGGCACAAGCTAGCCAGCCCTTCCAGGTGAGTGCTGTGCAACCCACCCCACCCCCCCCCAATAGCCCAGCCCCTCACCATAAGAGGCATCAAGTGCATTTCTGATGCCTCTGGTCTTATCTCAAATAAGAAACAAATTTCATTCAAGCACCGGGCATGGAGAAATGCCCACTAAAGAAAGAGTTACTTATTAGCCTATGTGTATTAGTTCAAGTCTCAAGGGTGATGGAAACAGCTCAGCAAGTGATGAAGGAGCTGCTGTTCTAATGCTTTTCCCACAAGGTTGAGTGGGACTTTATTCCACTTCTATTGATACCCCTCAGGTAACCAACTTGCTTAAAGTTTCATAGCAATGACATGGAAAATTATTTAAGAGAAAGCAAGGATCTATAAAGGGTTGTTTACGGGAACTCAAAAGTGCCATACTGCTTTAATGAATCCTAGCCCCAGCATCAACTGTATAGAAGGGACTGTTGTACCTGTTAGAGTTGTCAGGGGCAAGACTGATTCGCTGTCTATATCATCTGTTGTCTGGATAAAACCATGGGAAGAAGGTACAATAAGCACAGTCTCATCATCTATTGTAGAATGATCAACTTGCTCTTCTATCGTTGGAGAACCCAGGTCCTGCACAACACAGAAGAACAGGACATGAGAGTGTATTCTTGGCAGCATAAACAGGAAAACCCGATTTGCTCAGCCACACTCCATAGTAAGCAACAGGGTCCCTGGATGAATTTTCTCTCATTAAATTGAAATGTCCGCATCTGAGCTAGTTTACTTCAGCATTTATAGGGCATGTTTCATCCTAGTGCAGGCATCTAAAAACAAGATGAGAAGAATTCTACCCTGTGAGCAGTATGAGGGCAGGGGGAGAGGAACAGAGAGAGTGCAAAGTAGTGATAAATGTGGTCTTGTAAGTCAAATCTTTGGTCTATAAAGAGAAATAATTAAGCTTTTCCACTACTTGCTGTCTAGATGTTCTGAGAAACTGAAACAATACCTTTATAGTACTTACCAGCTCCACAAACACAAGAGATTTACCTGAATTTAATACTTAGTTTCACAACTTCTATGTGAAGCTTTAACTACTGAACACAGAGCCCAAAAGACCCATTTAAACTGCTGTGCCTTGCTTGCCCCGTCACTTGCTGACTGTAGGTTGGCTCCAAACTTTTTTAGCTGAACCTCATTATATCAAAAAATTGGCAACACACTGATTCCTTCCAGGTACAAGTTGTCAACACCCCTGCTCTCTTCCAGTCCCGTAATAGCTGCTGGTGCCTCTTCCCTGGCTCTTGTAGAACTGGAATGGTAGTAATACATCTGCCTTACTGTCACAGCACACTCCGGTGGGCTCCTCGTTCTGCAAAAGACACCCTAGATAGTACTGCCAGAATAAGCAGAGATATTTGGATTCCAGTTTTTGTGTGTAACATGCGTAAGGTTTGTTCAAGCTTCAGGAATCACTGATGCAGAATGCTAGCAAGTGTTGCTGGCAGAATGGAAGGTACCTGGATTTATTACTGTTTTCAGAGGCAGTGGGAAAGGTTTGGGAAAGGTTACAGGATTTTCTTGAACAGAGAGGGCTGAAGTTCCTCCACCTAGTTATAGCAGAACTTATTTTCCTACATAGTTTCATAATGTTTTTGCAAAGGCAGCTGCCTGAAAACCCTTTCCCTGGTGCTGGTGAACGAGTTGACTACCTTTGCTGCAGCTCAGTGATTTAAACTCGGTCCAAACGAGTACTCATTCATGCAAGGCACAGTATGCCTGACCTGCAAAAGCAGCTTCCTGCAGAGAGCACAGCTGAATCTGCCCATGATAAGCAGTATGTCGCAAGGCTTGAAACTGGGAAAAGGAGGCGAGAAAAACTAAAGAAGCCATTGTGGTAAATGGGCACCTTTCCCAGCCAGAAATAATAAAACCCTGCAGCATGACTGCCTGCTTCCCACTATCCACACCCACAGTGACAATACAATACTGGCAAGTGCATAAAAATAACACTGACTTGAAGAAAGCAAAATTCAGGCATGTCCTTCTAGAATAACTTTTCACTTAGAATCACTCACAGACAGTTCACTGTTTCCTAGAATTTAAATACACGTCAAACTTGAATCTGACTAGAAGTGTAAGGCAAATTAGAATTACAAACTCAGTTTGTTTTTCTGTATAGAAAAAAAATTCAGTACCTCTTTATATCCTGCTAGCCATAAGTGATTTCTACAAAGTTTAATTAGGAACTAGGTTTATAGCAAAAGTTTACTAATTCTACCTTGAGAAGCTAAAATTTTAAATCTAGAGTAGAAAGCTGATGGGCTGCCTCAACTGTTGAGAATCTTATCACAACTATGTCAACCATGAGACAAGAAAGAGGAAAATGGAAAAATAATCCCCGGCTTCAGATGTGCTCAGGATTCAAATGCTCTGTGGCAGCAGACTGTTGAGATGTACAAAGATCCTCCTCTTTGTAAAAGCGTAATGGATATGCAGTGTCTATTATGAACTTTTCCAAAGACAAAGCCTAACAAAGTCAAAACATATCAACAATGAATTTTCAAGACTGATAAAGTAGAATTGCAGCAACTGTAGAGCACAATGTTTTAGAGAACAGGATGGGGTATTTGAATCTAACTCGTCTCTTCCCACAGTCTAACTTAATCAAACTTCTAAGAAAAGAGCTATTTTCTACCCACTGAAGAGTCATCTTTTTAGCATCTCTATTTTCCTTGACTTTGTCATAGTTCCAGCAGGTGAAAGACGGAGGAAATGCCTGAAATCATTTGGATAAACTAATTTCTACATCTTACGTGTTGGAGCTGAATAAAACTGAGGCCAGAGAGAAATAGCTTAAATGTCTCAAATTTCAATTTCACAGATACTTAACTGGAGCAGTATGTTTAATAGAAGTCCTCAAAAATGGAAACTGTGGTGCACCTCAAAATATGTTACTAGATTCATGGAGGAAAAGCTAAATACTCTACCTCATCTCCCTTGCTCAGCAGTTTATCTACCTGTAAAAGTACATGTGTTGGACAATTAACAGCCTAGTTTAAAGCAACAGCATCAAACGGTAATCAGATGAAGGCAACTCTTTGGTGCCACTAATGCTTTCCACAGTCATCATGCAATAGCACCCTGAGTAGTGAAGCAGCTCCACAGCTAGTGAGGTATTCAATGCTCCAGACAAAGTCAAATATAAGCCTAATTAGCACATTAAATGCTATCACTTTCACAGGCATAACATATTAATGAAGCTCAAGGATACAGGATCGGAACAAAATACTCGTAGAACTATGATTTACATGAAATCAGTGACATATTTCATACGAATAGCTTAACATAAAGGTCAAAGATACAATGAAATCATTCTCCATGCAGAAATGGGGAAAATATTAAGTATCGTGCACTCCCTTACCTCAGTAACATAAGTGCTGGGTAAACCAGACTGAGAATCCTCCTCCTGTTTCAGGCTGGCACCTGAAATCTCCTCCTCAGTTCTTACCATAACTCCATCCATTTTTTTCCTGCTGCTGAATTTGGAGGCACCATCTTCATTGTAGGCTGACTGCTCTTCATCACTCAGCTTGGACCGATGGATACCATCTGGGAAAGTGTTTGTTTCTAGGGTATTGGGAGGATCTGTCAGGTCAGCCGACTGAATATCTGAATCAACAGTAAGTTCTGCGTGAGTGACGGAGGAGGAGATATCTTCAGCAGTAACGGTGCGGATTATGACGCTTGGCACGTGGCACTGCACTGTGACACTGTCACTTGTATTTAACAAGTGCTCTGGCTGCAAGCAGTATTTGCAAAAAGAGACACAAACAAAAAAAAAAAAATCAAAAAATATCAGAGACTTTCCTCCAAGTACCTTCAAATCTTTCAGCAAATAAAAGCAAAAGGATTCAAAGAACTCATTACTAAGTGTAATTTAGAGTTTTACATATACAGTATGTCAGCCCAGATCATCTGTTGACCTTTCCTGGCCTTAAATGATGAATTCACAAACTGAATTTGGTGTCAACTCTTCTATAATTCACAAATAAAGTAAATATGTAATATGAAACAGAAGCAGCTGTTCAGGTGAGGATCACTGTAGATTCAAAAGATCAGAGCTTTTTTTCCTGAATTTGGGATCACTTTTGTTATTCAATCTCCAGTTTGCTTCCCGTTCCCTCCCTCTAATAAGAAATAATACTGTCAGTACTATACGAGTTTTGTGAACACCAATATTCATTTGTGAGAGTAACCAGAAATATCAGGGAACCGCAGTATTTTGTTTTGCTGGGGCAAGCCACTAGATGGAGACATCAAGTTCAGCCACTGTAAGACCTAAGTTGCTTACTAAGCTAAGTTTTGAATCAATCTGAAGTTGCTTTTTAAAAATAATACAAAAAAAAATTCTCACTCTTCATTATTTTAAGCAAAGTAACACTCTTATAACTTAAGAACTGCATTACAAATTTAAAATGCATATATAGGGGCCTGCATTATTATGTTCCCCTCACCCCACTGCCCAAACTCCAATCTTTTCACTGCTCAAAATACATACCGATAAGGCGTGAACGATGATCTGCTCTGGGGAGGCTGGAGCAGCAGCAGCAGCCGCTGTTAGGGTCATGGTAGGACTAGCTGTCAGTGTTAAAGGAAGGCCTTGGCTTGAGGTTGTCTGTAGTAAGTAGGTACCTGGTGTTCCAGTCGGCTGGAGATGGAAAGACTACAAAAGACAACACAAGTTTAATACTCAAACACACTGCCTTCCTGGGTCACACCAAGTACTCAGAGCATGCTTATTTACATGAACAAGCCTAACTAACTCCCCTGGAAAACAAACAAATCTAATTCCTACTGTATTGACTGCTGCACTGCACTCAAGAAGCAGAAAGAAACTAATCTATAGCCTTAGGCTACCAAATGAGTATTAAGGCTAAGAGTCAAGCAGGATGGTATTATGCTGCACAACAGCAGGTAAGAAAGGAACAAATTCAACTTACTCTTGAGATGAAAGAGAAACTGTGCTATAAATTACAGTACTATGGAACTCAGAGAATCTTTACTTACTGGGAGCTTCATCTGGCTCTGTTATGTCAGATTTCAACAAAAAAACCCAAACAAAACAAAACAAAACAAGCACAAAGGAAAACTTCATAGCACTAAGGCATTAAGACAGATTTAAAGCATTTAACTGTAATTCACATTTTACTTCACAGCCCTAATGAATTACACTTTAGAAGTACATTTTGCTTTGGACTTTTAAGTTTTAGATCTCCTAACTGCCTCTTTCCACTTGAGAACTTTTTTTTTTTTTTTAATGGAAATGCACAGTTCCATAGTCTAAGAAGTAGCTGTGCTTAAAAGAAAAAACATAGTAACAAATACCAGTTCTCTGTTACTTACTGGAAGAATCTCGAAGGTCTGTAGTGTTCCACTATTTAGTGTTATTGTCTCAGAGTCAACAGTAGCAGCAGGGGAATCAGTTGAGGCTGCAAAAGGACCAAAAAAAAAGAAAAAGAAAGTATGTAAACCAAAACGTTTCAGCCCTGCAGAGAGCATAACATACTATAATTACTACATAGCAGGGTACTGTTAATTCCAGTAATAAGAAAAAGAAAACTGGCTGCAATCCTAATGACAAGGTTCTCTAATTGGTACCCAAGATACAATACTATTTAGAGAGGACATTCTACAATCCAAAAGAGCAAAAGAAAGTAAGTATGGGTTTAGTGCATGCAGATAACAGCAGGCAAATAAAGTTATTTGACATGATCCAATTACTTTTTGTAATGAGATTTGTAAGAGGTTCTGGGGTAACAATATCCTTTGGATCATGCATTGCTTGTTTTAAATTGGTGTCAGGTTTAATATGGTTATGTTTCCCACAGACCTCTTTTTTTTATTTTTTTTATTTTTAACCTCTTCTGCCCTCCACAGTATGTCCACCTCTGATGAAACATCAGATGCTCCACAAGGTATTTTCCTTATGATTGCAGTGTATAAAAGCTGTAAGTATTCTTACTACAAGCGTGTAATTATTTATGCAATTATCTCCATTAATTCTAAAAGCGATGAAGAGAAGCACTGAGAACAGTTTATGGATCAGATACTTCAAGACCACCACGTTCAAACACCTTGTACCCAAAGCTTTGTAAGATATCAAAAAAACTATTCAGAACCATAATTATGATTTTCACTTACTCTTAAAAAACCCTCTCAAGTTTCAGGAAGCTGGAGGCAAATTAATACTTTGCCTGAGATTATCCAGTAATTCCATAAATACCAAAAGGGCAAAAGACCTACATGACGACAGCAGTGCTCCAAGCACTGGAAACTTGGCCATCTCAGACTCTGTGGCTTCATAGTAGTATAATTTTGGTCTGTTAAGAAGATACAAGCTCCAGTTTTGAAGCTTTTATTGTTGTAATGGCATGTTCAAGGTTTCCTGCAGATTTCCTAGCACTGAATAGCAGACACCTGTAAAGTGTGGCCTGTCTGTTACCTAGCAGTTATGTTCATAAAGTTTACAGGAACTACCATTTGGAAACCTCGAGCTGACTATCAAATGCAGCTGAAAATGGCTAATAGGTTCAGCTCTCATGGGATTGGGAAAGACGCAATACAAAAGTCACAAACAGAAATTCTTCAGGAAAGCAGACTAAAATGGGGAAGAAGGCTTGTTTGGCAGACAGGGGCAAATGACATTACAAAATAACCATTACAGCATTCAATTCAGAAGGGACTAAAGGTTACAGAATACCAGCACATCTTGCCTGCTCATCAAAACCCAATAGCTTTGACCAAGCCTGGTTGAAAGTCTGAGACCACCGACGTATTACGACAGATAAAAAGTTCTTGGCTTGGTGTTGCGTGTCATTCTAACCGAAAAATAAACGAGATAAAATGAAGATGGCACTTAATAAGGAGATTATAATAAGGAGATAAAATAATCTAATGAAATTATAAACAGAAAGTTGTTTACCAAATGCCTATCTAGTCATAGTCTGAAGAATCAGTTCTTAGCCTGATTAACTAATTTTGTAATCAGCAAGACTGAAGCACTAAATCTTCCTAATAAAATTCACAAATGACAAACAGTGCAAAATAGCATACAATGCAGATGACAGGCTGAAATATGGGGTGACTGGATTGGAGTGACTGGAGTTAGTTAATAAGATTAGTTACAAAAACAAGCAATAAGCACTACAATCAAAGTAGACCTGGTAATAAATGCTTGATAATGAGCAAAGTTCATCCTTAGGAGCATGGGAAGCACCAACTTAAAAAAGAATACAGTGGTTAGAGCAGATCGTCAGCTGAATGTCATTGTGGCTTGGCAGCTAACACTTTCCAGAGTGTTTGTGCCTAGAAGTAACTGCATAATAAAGAGTAGGACTAGAAAAAAAACATTACATACCTTCCCTTCAGTGTCCTTCATCAGAACTTATGGACAGCAGTGTATATATTTTACAAAAGGAGATCTTGTATGTGATATTCATTGTTCTGGACAAGAGCTACCAGAAGAAACTTAAGGAATAAACATATATACTGCAACTTCATTAAGAGGCTTGTGTGCTGAAGCCTTTTCAAAGAACACGTTTCATGGCAAGCTCTTGTGTGCATGCACTCAGATACCTACAACCCCTATGTCCAGGTGCTCCAATGGCAGCTTCTTGGTACTACTGTCCCAGAAATACGACGTTTGCCTAACAAAGTTAGAAACGGGCAAATGGAATCCACAAATCCTTAATCTGAAGTCACAGCAAAACCAAAGTAGAATTAATAAAATTCTTTAAGACATGCCCACTCTTCCTTCACCACCTTAAGAAAGATTTAGGCTTCATTAGATGACAGTGAGTCGTTCGTTTCAGTTACTTACAGACATGCGTAATCTGGACTGGAATCTGCAAAGCTGCCATAGGGCTTGCTGCGTTGCCTGCATTCTCCTCTAAGCGAGCCACTCGAATCTGCACGTGCTGAACCCCCAAACTGGAATTAGTGTTTGGTAATCCACTTCCAGATTTGTTGTCCAAAAGCTGGTACCCTGGATCATTTTGTTGGTTCTCATGGAGTTGTCTAAGACCCTTTATCAGCACTGAGAGAAAGAATACTCATGCTAAAGCATGCTGAAGAAGCACATTTGAAATGCTGCATATGAGATTTATCCAAGATGAAAAAAATAAACAAAATCCTTCTGCATTTGTAACCTAAATTATTTATAGAGATATATCAACTAGAAATTAGCATATACATAAAACACATTTATAGTCAACTACTGGAGTGAATTCAATTTTCTCAAGGAACCTAGACATTTTAGGATGCTTGGAAAAAAAAAGAAAAGCTCATAAAATTTTGGATGTCTCTAAAAACATGCATGGTATATCCCAAATTTACAATCAAGTGCCAGTACCACTAGTTGTGTAATGCTGCTATCAGAAATAAACCCTCCAATCTTACAGAACATGGAAGCAGATTTGTTCAAAAGGTTGACAGAAGTGTCACAGGAAATAGGGAGCAAGACAAAATTAATCTCCTGGTGGCTACACTACAATTCTTCATCTGTGCATGAAGTGGCCCATTGCTCCAATAAAACCGCCCACCTTTCTTCCCTATGATCACTTTGGTCCCACTGAGGGAGTGGTTGACATATATAAGGTTACAAAAGTTGAAGCCTCTGCTTTTCTAGCGTTCAATACAGCAAACTGCTTAAGTATCTCCCACTCTTGACAACATGACATTTTGTCTGGGGAAACAGAGTGGAGTCTGTTGATTCAGTGGCATATTTATATTATCAATTATTTGATGCAACAACTGTCTATTAATGCATCGTACGCATAACAGGGCTACCCTCTCAATTGCAGCCTCCAGGCACGACACTAATATATAATAACATAAAACCACACTGACTACCACAGCAAAAGTGCCCATTAAATTACACCTTTCATTATGACATGACTAATCTCTCTGATTTTTTTTCCTCTCCCCAAGTCAGAGAAAAGGAGGACTAAAGGTCACAGAAACTGGAATATCCTTTGGCTCAGGCCCTAGTTTCTCTAACCAAGAATGAGAAAATGCTACGAGAGAAGTATCTGGGGAGCTTTACACTCCCCCTTCCTCCCCTCCTCCTCACTGTCCAGTTAGTAGTAGATCTACCTTCTGTCTACAGCTAAGGTTCAGCACCTCACACAGATTACATTTTAACATTTTAAAGGTAACAGATTTAACCTGAGGTAATACTGTTAGGCTGCAGATACATATCCTCTTCCACCTGAAGAGGTCACTGCCTTCCACACCGAAGATCATCATCACCTGAGATCTGCCAGCTGAGCTGCCTACATACATGCCCTCCCTTTAGCCAAAGTGAGGGGAGTTGGCAAAATCTCCTCTTTAGTTGTATATATCAGCTTGGCTGCTTTCAACTGAAACACTTAAGGATTGCCTGCAGGAGCAATTCAGCCAGCAGATCCAAGGGGCCAGTAACTTCCAGCAAAGGAGCAATGGGCTATTTGGCCAGCAATGCTGTAAGTAGACAACAAAATGAAACCTTATTCATTTGACATTTGTGAAAGGAGCTTTCAGAAGAGAAGTGTGCAAGCAGTACATTACCAGGGAATGAAACATCTTTGTGGTTTGCAATCTGTCTTTTAATGGTCCACCATTTACTCCGAAGCCACTGTGGTGAGCGGACACTACTCCATCCTTCAGCTAGTAAATCCCAATTGATGTCATTTTCATCAGAAACTTCAAGTTCCGCTATCCTGGCAAGATACACAAAATATTTACCTGTTAGAAACCACCCTCCAGACTGGAAGGGAAGTTGCACATCTCTGGTCTTGTCACACGTAACAGCGGCAAAATGGCATGCTAGTGAATAGTCCACCAGAGCTCATGAATCAACACAGGCTTCCAAGGCTCCACACTGCCAGAGGTCAAGCAGAATCATAAACAACAGAAGATGGACTAGACCTGTTAGATGATCCAGTCCATCTCCTTGCCATGCAGGATTACTCTCTGTATTTACATATATATTAGGACTTTGATCAGATTATTGTGAAGCATTCCAAAGGATGATACTTGCATCTTTTCTCTTTGGAACCATTCCTCAAACACATCTCCAATGCAGGAAATACTACCTGAGATTCACTCTGAACTTTCACTTAATTAATTTCATGTTATAATATTTCCTTCTGTTTTCTCCTAAATAACACTCATCCATCCTTAACATAGATTTTTGCCTCCTCTCAGATGCTTCTTAGCCAAAGTAGATGAAGTTAACTACAGTATTAAACAGCTCCTCATAAATCAATCCCATCAGGCTCTCCAGGTAAGGGACAATCTTCACATAATTTTGGCAGATGTTATACACACACTGGATTCTACCAGAATCTGTCTGAATACTATAAATATCTCTGAATTGCCTCCAGGTCATCTGTACATGAAGCATTTGAAAGGGAGGTGAAAAGATTTTTGTGGAAGAAAAATTTTCTTCACAAACCAAGCAATAGCACTGAACACTCCTGCTAGCTAAAAAAAAAAAAAAAAAAGGAAAAAAAGAAAAAACCTACCAACCAAAACCAACTCTGCAGGATGAGTTAAGGATATGTGGACAGACCAAAACAGATACTGTATGTACAGAAACATTGAGAATTATAACCAGCACATGCTGAAATGTGGAAGCAGGTTCCTCATTTTGAGTCCATGTCAAACAGCTTCAGTAAATTAGTGAATATTGCTTTGCAAATAGTGCTCAGATTCCCTGGATGTCTTGACTTTTTATTCCCACCCAAAACTATCAACCCATAAAAATCCACTGGCTAAAAAGCCTGAGTTAAAGGCATTCAAAATGGGAGGAGGACTGGAGAGAGCGAAAGATTTCCAAAGTTACTACCAGGTTGCCAGTTCAAATGTAGTCAAAGATGCTGATATCCAATCAATGTTTGGTGGCCTACATGAAATTAATTTGCAGTCTCGGTTTAGTTCTTTGTAGCAAGATGTCCACATCACAGAAACCACCACCACACTTGACCCTTCTTGGTCATCTCAGCAGAGAAGCCAAGGACTGAATGGGCAGGGAGACTGAACTACCCTCCAGTTAAGGGTTAAAGCGCATTGGTGGGGCAACGTGTGGGAAGCTTGCATGGTCGCTGCCTGTGCTGTACCTTTTCTGTGGAATAAAGAAGACTTCAGTCTCCAGGGTTTTCAATCTGACACCTTTCACGAACACTAACATTCACTAAAAAAACAAAACAAAACAAAAAAAGTTCAATAATAAATCTCTGGGAACTGTAAACACAGCAGTGATTTTTGGAGGGTTCTAGCGTTTTTAGTGTCTAAGAAACCAGCAAAAGGGACCCCAATGGAATCCTGCTAGTGTTATGTATTACAAACCTTTAAAAGTAACTCAAATAACAAACCTCAAGATCAGATTTATTTCATCTTCCTTGGTCCATTCAGTGCCCCCACTTTGTTTCCAGTTGAGATAGTTGAGCCATTTAGAGCGGCATTGCTTTTCAGAGCGTGTCCCAACCCGTTCTGCCACAGCAGCCCACGATACACCTTGTGTGACAATGTCACCTGGTTCTGTGCTAGTTAGCTCATGTACTACTTCTGCTAGTCTTTTTTCTTCTTTCTCTGTCCACTTCCCTGAAAGAGAGAAAAGTCCTCCAACTTAACCAACAGCAGATGCCCTCTGTTCTGATCTGTACACGTCAACAGACATTTATCTTCAGTGCCTAACACCTTATTCCAGATGCAAATACTGACTTGCGAAGAAGATATAACTATTCTTACTTACTAATAATTTACATTATATCCATTCTTGATTAACAAATGCATAATTCCATTGTTTTGCTGCCAAGTTTCTTTCTCTTCTCTTCCTCTCGCACATAAATGAAGCCACATAGAACTTCATCAAAATACTGACCCAAACAAACTGGTCCAAGCTACCTGAATTGTATTAGTTGAAGTAAATTAACCATGCAACAATTTAGTACACAGTAATTACATGAGGTCTGATTAAATTTTCCTTCCATTTGAATATATATACTAAAAAATAAACAATACTTTACTCCTAAAGTGCATCTGTCTCTTAATTGACACCAAATATACACTGTATGTTTAAAAACATTAAACACAATGGAAAGTACTTTTTAATCTACCTCAATAGAATACGCTCCAGTGGCATAAACGTATGATGGATAATGGACTGCAAAAATAAAATGAATGTTCTGATCTTTAAGAAGTGAAACTGGAGAAGTCTAAACCAAATACGTTCTAAAACTGTCCCCTGGTTTCATATTGTAAGTTTCTTATTTTAAGTTTAGACAGATGTCTGAAAACACCACTGACAAAGGCAAAGGAGTTTTAACTAGAATATCCACCAGCGTTTACCTCACCTGTGTTGCAGGTATCTTTCATCAATCTACATCGATCTTTTACAGATGAAGCACTTCTTCCCAGTGCAGCTCCTATTGTGGCCCAATCGTTACCATGCTTTATTCTCAGCCTATATAGAAACATGCTCATTAGCATTATATCCAGTTAACCGATTACCAAAATATCAAATAACACTCTAATAAAAACAGGACAAACATGCAGTTTACAGGCTTAAAGACAGAATGGGGAGTCACTTTGATACTGCAGTATTAACATATTTTCTACCGCTAATAGTTCTTCAAGGATTTTCAGATGGTACAGAGATCACTTGAGAAATCTAAATAATGCCCAATGAAAACCCAGGCATCCTACAATTAAATGAGGCAAAACACTGCATAATCATGTTCATAATTTTAACTATTATTTTCCTCCCACACGTGACAAAAGGTGGCTTAACATGTTAAGCCATGACTACTTTTGATGCATCTGGAACCACAGGCACCTTGTGAATGACACAAATCAGCTAAATTGATCCAAACATATCCATCAACACAATGAAATTTTCTTTCAATTAACAGTTTCTTCAAACTGTTCAACCCTGGAAAGCTGCAAGAGGAGATGAAGTCTGCAGCCCCTCCTCCTTGATCTATCAGGTTCATAGTCAAAATCAAAGACCCTTACTGACAATTTATGTATCTCTCTCATACTTCATAGGGGAGATCTTACCCTTGACCTGCCACTTTCTTTAGAAATAACCTTTGCTCAGGTTTCCTAAAGAAAGGGAATTTCTGTTTTTCACAAACATAACTGCAAACGTTGACTGTGCTTGCAAAAATCTGAAACATTACTAGTTTCAACAGGAGGCTGGCTTTAGAATTTTGTTGCATATTGCTTATGTCCTGAATACACATTAGAAAATACTAAAATAAAATCCAAATGTAGTTTCATTTCTCTTCAGATTAATTTAGTGACCACTATTTTCTGACAGAGCTGGAGCAGTCAAATTTACTTGTAACTTTTCAGTGATTTCATATAAGAAAACCTGTAAAAACTACTCAATCTATTAAATATAAACAAGGTAGCGTAACCTTGTTAATAAAAAGACTTACTCTTTAAGCTTTTCAATTTCCTCAGGAGTATACCTAAGCAACAGGTAAATAAAAAGACATTATTTTAAACAGAAAGCATACAGCATAAATATTTTTGTTTTACTAACCACACAGTACATATTTAGTTTACAAGAGATTAAGGAATTTCAGCTTCAAGAAACAATCAGACTGAATGCTTCAAAAGAACATGAAGAACAAATGTCATTTTCTACATTAGTGCATTTCTAAGGTTACCTGGTCTAACATTCCTCTCATTTGCCAGCAAAATTTCTCATTCTCAGTGATGTTACAATAAGAACAGAATTAGAATTTTGTGTATTAGTCTCTCAAATAAACAGCTATTTTCTCCTTCCTGTCTCAGTTCACAATCACCATGAGGCTGAATTTCTATTAAAAATAAAAATCAGCATTGCGATGGTATTTTTAATTTTCACTTGCCTTTAAAAACTAAAATCTAACAACCTTTTCAGCACTTCTGGATGGCGCCATACCCACTGCTTTACAGATGGGCAAACTAAGGGCACAGGGATGAAGATCAATTAGCTCTAGATCATGAATCTCAGCGGATTGTGTCAAAGTCTTCTAAACGTATCGGCATCCTCTCTGCACCTTGTTGTTTTTGTTTTCGGTTTTTTTTTTTTTTTTAAAGCTGTGGATACCATCAATTTAACACAACTACTGTCAAGGTTGATCTACCAGAATTCAGCAGAGGTGACTTATGATTAGGAAGAGCTAGGTCGGTTGGCTAGAATCTTCTGTCTCACATCTAACATGTCAAACATTAAATACATGACCCAATAAAACCATGCAGCATTAGAGGTTTTCGTACTTTCCAACATGGTTTCTGTCATCATACATGCGAAGAACTCTTCTATAGACAGCAAAGAGAGGCCGATTCAGACCCCATGCTATTGTCCTGTAGAAATCTTTTCTTTCATCTTTTGACATTTCAAATATAATTTCAGTGGCATCTTTTATTCCACGGGCCTAGAAGAAAGCATTAAAAAAAAAAACCAACAAAAAAACAACAAACCACAAACAAAACACCTTAGATAAAGTCTCCTAGAAATCAAGAACACTTAAGAACTGAAGCCTAGCATAATATTATGCAACTTTCTATGTATCTCAAATACTACAGGCCAAAAGTTAAACTGAACATTTATGAATTAGCTACCTCAAATACAAACCTCTGAACACTAGGTTTTGGGTTGGTGGGTTGTTTTTTTTTGTTTGTTTTTGTTTGTTTGTTTTTTGTTTTTTTTTTTAAACTTTCATCCACATTTAAAAAAAAAATCTGTCCAGTGTATATTTTAAGATCAAAAACTGAACCATCATTTAAAACACCATGGAAAATATACTGTGGTGGAATTAGCCTGGGGTCATACAAGGGAAGGCTGTCCAATAGTGCTACATCGATTTGAGATACTCCTTATCTGAAAGCAATTTTTTTCAATTAAACTACTCTTGCTGTTCTGATGGAAACTCAAAGTAAATTCAATATGAAAACACTGGAGTCAAGTATAAAAGGAAAGCTTTAATTTAACTTCAGCTTAAACTTCAAATCACTGTATGTCAGTTATTCGAAGCAGTACACGAAAGCAGATAAATTGGAAAATGGTGAATCAAAAGACTTGTCAATACTCAAAAAAGTTATTTAGCTAGCTTAAAAAAAATCTTCTCTAGATTTAAAAAATAGTATTACCTATGAATGATTTTGTGGCAGAAATTCTAATACATGTGTGGGCAGGCACAATTTCTACAACTAATACTGAGGATTTTTATACCAATGAAGGCTAAATTCAGGGCTTTTCTTGATCCACAAATGAAGAATGGTGAACCTGTAACATCCAGGGTATATATTCTCAGCTGTAAAAGCTCAGCTCAAATATTCTCAGCTGTAACCCTACCAAAAATATGACTTACGGGCAATTATCACTGTCAGCACGTTAACTGCATGCATATATTTACACTGATATCTGACATCGATATACTAAGAAGAAGAAAGCAGATACAGGCATTCTGTTAGCATAGTAAACAAATACAGATATGGCATCAAAGAAGTCTGGAAGTTGTATTCAATGAATTCTTTGTAAGGAAAATTATCTCTACTCCTAGTGCAATTTTTTTCCTCCATCTTCACCACAGGTTTCATGAGTGATGTATTTTCAGAGAAAGACATTAAGCCACTTGAGCATCCTGACATGAAATTTTAAAATGGGTCATATTCAGTACACAAATTAAAAGCAATGGTATATTCGGTAGTCTTAAATCCTGTGTATGGATACAATTTTCTTATGTATTTCAAATGGGTAATGACCATTTCTACTATGAACCAATGAGAATCACTTATTGCATATTCAGGGAAGTACTAAATAGAGTTAGTTTCTAGCAAGAGCTGCATCACCACGCCAACTAGCAGATAACATACTCTAACACACACCTTTAAATAGCGCTCAATGTTACTCATCAAAATGTCAATTTCTTCCTTTGACCACATCCCTTGCTTCCACTTATGGCCTGAAAACAGAAATGACAAACTAATTACTGAAGCGAAAAATCAGCAAAACAAGAAGAACAGAAATATCAGAAACATGACCCTCATTACTGCCATTAACAAAGAAAAGAGTAATTTTAGCTACTTAAACTAACTAGAATTTTAAATAGATGTTATTTCAGAACCGATAAAAAATCCCCAGTAACCACCAACTAATGTTTAAATAATGTGAGTCAGACTCCTTTTTAAAAAAATCAATTTTTTAAAAACAGAATATGAATTTCTCTACGTGTTGTCAAGTCAAACTTTCAGGCTTTCTCTTGGGCCACAACTAGAAAATTTCTGTCTTTAAACTGACAGCTGAAATTTCCATGCACTGAAATGATTCCAGAAGCTGGGACCTAAAATGTGACTCATAATATTACTGGAGGAATTGGCAACAACATAGGGCTCTTTTATATGCCTTATCACTTCCCAACATATCAGCAGGGCTACCTACTGTGAGTACTTTTCATAGAGGTAAATGCTCTACCTAGTCTGTTTTGACAAGCTGGTCCCTATGAGTCTTTTTTTTTTTTTTTCATTGGGAATAATGCCCATTGGTCACAGTCAAGGTAGAGACTCATGGCAAGTATTTCATTTCCCAAATAAAAGTGGCAAACAAACATTACGTTTCGTGTCTGTCTATGCCCTTAGTAACACGATGCCAGCTAAGCTTTAAAAGCAAAACCAATCAACTTTATTCAGAGAGAAAATTTCAAACCTGAGGTCTATCAACAAAACATTAAAATATTCCTACCCTAAATTTATATACAGATTCCTCTTTTTTCCCCTCATGCTCACACTATACTTAAAATATTAACTATCACTTAATAGTTAAGATTATGCTGGTGACCTAGTTTACATACTGGTGTGTGCTGGCTACCTGCCCATCTCTGCTCAGAAAAATCAGGGTACTTCCTTCTCAGCCTGCTAATTACCAGAGCTGAGAGATAGAACACACCAAAGAGACTGTTTACTCAAATCCAATTATAATGAAAAGTACAGGCATTATTACTAATTCTGTTGGAACTGATCAGAGAAAAATCTTCCCTTGTGCCTGATGGCTTCAATCTCTTCTTCCAAAGTTACAGAGACAGAACGATAATCTACTACTGTAGCTGTGATTCACACCTCTATCCAAGCATCTGAACTGACTTAAAGGGACACTGCTACTCTTTATATGGAATAACCTTTAATACCCAACCATTTTAGGAAAGGATGTGTATTTTGCACTTCACATGTTTGCATATTCAGTGGCAAGATTATTATAACCTGTCCACAGGTCTTCAAAGAAAGCATTATCAGGTGGAGACTGCTATAAAATGACGAGCTCAGGCAACACACATCAAACTCCTAGCTACTGTAAAAGGAGACACATACTGGGATTCCTCCACAGCTGATCTCTGTGACAAAACATGAAGACCCCAAGAAAAATTCAGCTAGGATGGATTCTCAAATATTTTTCTCAGCATATTTTGTTGGAAATGTCTTCCTCAAATTATTAATCTCTCAATTAGAACCACCAGATTTAGTGCCCTCATTCATTCACAACTGTAAATGCCACTTGTGATATATGGTCACTTCATGTGCCTATGAGACAGCTACAAATGCCGTAAGTTTCTAATATATTTAACAAGACACACATCAAACATGAGGCTACCAAGTCACATGAAAACAGTCATTTCTCTGCCAAATCACTCCACTCACATACTCCTCCAGTCACAGCTAAGAATGTGCTGCTCCCAACCAAAGTCCTTTATCACTGGCTACTGAGAAGATCATAAATCTCTGTGCTTCCTCTCACCCTAGAGCACAGCAACTGTAGCAACACGATTTCTCACTACTTCTACCCAGCTGCCTCCGTGCTGCCATGCAAAGGGACTTTCTTGCTATCCCATCTCTGCCCCTGTCCTTGGACTGAACACTGAGTAGTTTTGAAGCCCTATAAATCTAATAAATAAGAAGGTCAGAGAAAATGGGGAGAATTATTTACTGGTTGTTAGAAGCAACTGTTAGTGCACACTTGGGATCAGTGAGTGAAATGGTCATTGACAGAGGTGCTGAGTTCCCTTTCTCTGAATTTTCCATATCCGACACCCAGGTTCTCCGTGCCTCACCCACAATTTTTCACTGACTCAGCAGTACACTCAACTTTCTGGAGCAGAACTCACTAAGTAAGAGATCATTTGCTTCTGTGAGAGAAAACCATTATGTTTTTTCCTGAAGTTTTCTAATAAAAAAGGGATTTGCTTTGGACTGACTGAAAAAGATTTAAATTGCTTTTTACCCCTAGAAAGAGGTTAAGTCAGGGTAAGAAAAATAGTAGAGAAACTGAGGAAACTGGAGAGACAACATGTCCTCATTTGACACCAAGCTGTTTCTCTAGGTTTAGAAAGGCACTTCCTCTGCGAGGGGCAGGGGGAAGCTCTAAAGTTCAGCAGCTCCTACATGATTGTGCAGATACATTTTGAAAGGGAGGAATGTCAATGGGGCGGCAGTTTTAGGAGTAGCAGTGACTATTTCAGTAGATCCTGGTCTGCCTGATCCCTCTTCTTCTGAAGCAACTCCATTCCAAAAACCATTTAATATGAATCACATCATCACAGCCAGACTAATAAGCCCTATTTGAAGGAAGATGTATTAACCTGAGCACAGATTAATTTTTTTCCTGGTATACCCCCCTCTGACTGCAGCTGCCCATCTTCTAACCACGCAGAAGTGCGAATGGAGCAAACACAACTATCTGCCCCATCTGTGCCGACACGTTTTACCTACGGCAGTTCTCTACCACGGCCACTAGAATCACTGTCACCACTGCAAGCACGGCTCCTTTTCCTCTCCAAGTGTATCTGGAGTTCCAACTTTCTTCTTGCATACAAAGCGTAAGAGGGATGGTGAAGACTTAATGCATTAGATCTCTCAGCATTTTTAGATTCAGTCTTTGAAAATATATTCAATAAAAAAGCCAGACCAGCGATTACTTTATGCAACCTGCAAAATGTTCTGAAACATTTGGAATATATTATCTTTTTACAGCGTGGGAGAAATGCATTTGAAATATCCTACCTTTATTTGTTAGAGAATCCTTATCCTCTTTGGTTGTGAACCAGGCTTGACTAACAGCTGACACTTCTTCATTGCCCACTGGGGAGATTTCATCCAGCTGTTCATTCTGAAGAATCTTGAAAAGACCAATGTGAAATCATCCGGTAAGATCTTCCATTCTTTCTATCACTTTGCATTTAACATGGAGACATAACTTGAAGGCAAATGAAACCAGCACACCTAGCTACCTTGCTGACTGCTCAGAAAGTGCCACTTTTTAGATATGGCATTAAAAGTACATTCACCTTTCTTAAAACACCTGAATAAGATTTAGTATCTTAATATACAGATGTTGTCAGAATTAATTAGACAACATTCTTCATCCTGTTTAATGTACAGTAAGTAAGAAGAGTCTCACTGGTTTTGGTGGAGAGGACTACGTACAGCATCTCCAATCCAGACGTTTTAAACATGGTATACCCACAATGAGAACTGCATGTAACTGTTAGGACTGGTGACAAGACAGAGCATATTTAGGTCTGTCATAAAGCTTAATTTATAATAAAAGAATGACAGAAATAACAGAAAAACTTATCTTCTATGCAGATCACCACAGAGCAAGTCATTATCAGTGGAGGGTTACATCTACTACTGTTTACCATACTGCTCTTTGAGCAGTAATTACACTACAAATAACCACTTTCATATATAAAATGATTCAATTGCACTTTTATAGAACAGTATTTTACAAACAAGATCTGTGCTCAAAAACATTAGTTTCATACTAAAAATAATCTTATTCATTTAATAAGCCCTTTCTGCTATTTGTTTCCCTTTTCATTTCAATTTAAATAAAAATGTACCTCAAATAGGTCAATTTTGAAGTTTTACTGTACCTGAATCTGAGTAACAGTTCCTTCATTAATCTCATCTTCAGCTACCTCAGTGGTAGCAGTCATGGTCACCTCAAAGCTCTGATCATTTTCTGAAACTTCAGAATGGACAAATTAGTTGTATACCTTACTCTTGTAACATTTTTTTACGCCTGCTACAGGTTTTATAGATTGCTACCTTTGCACTGAAAATTTTAAAGAGGCCTTATTTGGTATTTATTTGTTGACATAGTAAACTGTAAACAGTAAACAACTGTTCCTCTTCATAAAATTTAAACATGGGTTTTAAAAATGTCAGTTTTACACTTGTCTAACTAAGATCTGATGTGAAACATAAATAAAAGGAATTTGATTTGGTGGAAACATTTGGTACTGTATTAACGCTCCCCTTCCAGCCCTGTCTTCAGTACTTTCCAATTACTAAAGCACCACGTTCAAATCTTGAGGCTGCATTCTTTTTCCCCAGTTTTCCTTCAACTTCAACATGATAATGCCTTTACTTCTAAGGAGTTTCCACTAAGTTCCACCAAATGACCAGCCACTCTAGGTATCGTAAATTGATATTTTAACTTGCTAGATCTGGTTTTGCCTCCCTTTGGGGGATTATATTGAACCATCTAATGCCCAACTAACCTCCTTAAGACTAATTCAGTACTCAGCCTATATTTTATGCAACAATCTCTACCTTAAAAAGACCATACATCTCAATATTACAAAACACAGAAATACTAACTATATTGTTTGATCATTAAAAAACTGTAATCGCTCTTTGAAGGAGGAGGGCATCTAGTTTGTTGTTTATGCACTTATCCTTCACTTTATTCAACGCACCTGTGCCGGCAGGCCTCTATCTGTAAGGCACATTTATTTTGCCAGTACTGTATAGATAACAATTGCTGCAAAACCATCCAAGGCTCCGAGACACAAAGGTGATACCAAAATATATTAACAAGATTTGAAAATAAAACATGCAAAATATTCTAATGTGATCCAAAGAGTCCACTTCTAACCTTTACCAGAAACATTTGCCACAAGAGTACATAAGCTTAAAAGAACTTACTTGGAACTGCAACAACAGAAATGCATGGAGTGGAATCATCAAGGCTTTGATCATCCTCTGATAAGCAAAGCCTCTTGTGTGGAGGTTCCGTACTGTCTTCAGAGTCTACTTCATCAGTTTCTAACAACAAAAACATACGCAGGATACTTTCTGTTAACAAAGTGGAGCTTTGGAGCAAGTTCTGTTAACAAAGTGGACCAAAACAAAAGATAGAAGCCAATGTGATAGGTTGTTGTGGTGCTTTACTACTGCCTGTGAACTTGATCTGAATTATGGGCAGTAACAGCTCACATGCTTTCTTCAACATAGTTTTTCTGTGAGATTTTCTTTGTAAATTCTACCCACAGCCTATTACATCCTTAAGACTACAGAAATTTGGGTGTGTACCTGGTTCTAAGAACACGTTTCCACTGAAATAAATCAGAACAGCTATATCCTTGTTGGGCACATACATACATAATTTTGTGATCTGCATCTAATTTGACACTTTATCCTTCTTTAAAGTGAAACAGAACAAATTGCAGCACAGCAAGCAGAATCCAAGTAACTCACAGAATTTGGGGGCAGGGAAGTATGATGGTTGGATCAATGAAAAAATAATAAAAAATACTATGCAATACAATTCTATACCATTTTGAGGGCAATGAAGTATAAGGTTCCCTTCAGTGTCCTGAGTGAAAGTCACAGAGTTCAAGGTTTCTACTGTCACTGTGTCAGACTCTTCTTTAACTGTGCTCATACTCAAACCTGAAAGAGCAACACATAGATTACTTTTCTGCAGTCACACTGCCACTTTGACCATATTACTGCTTCCTTAATCTCAAACACCCAGCATAAGCTCCCATAGAGAAAGACGAATGTCTGTCTGTTCTTTCACGTGAAAAATTCCACAGTTTAAGACATTCACTTGCCTTTACTTTTCCTGCATACTTATACATCGCGCAGGGTAAAGCAGATAGCTTCAAATCTACTTTTCCAGTTAAAAGTAGTACCTAAAAATTCCCTATTCAGGAGCATTTGCAATCTACTACTTTTTTTTTTTTTTTTTTTAAACACAAACCTAGGCTATTACTTTTTCAGCATTCTAAATTTTCCACATGTGATACTTTTTGTCTCATTAATATTTGTTCCATTCCTCGTTTCATAATTTTACTATTATATAAACTAAAGCTAGTCAGGACTAAGAAATATTTTTGTAGTGTCATACTACTCATAGCTGCACTACTTACAGATTGCTAAATTGCAAAGTTTTATTCTCCTTCCATGCATGTAACTAACTTGCAAACCTACTATTTTTTCTTTACCCTTGAAACAACATGAGCAACACAAAAATTGGGTGCAGGCAATCACCAGTATAAAAAATTACTCAGAAAATAAGTCATCCAGGATAAGCAGTATACACTGAAGTTAGTGAACCAGGGCAATACAAAGCGCTTCTGATAATCTCATTTCTACTATAAAAGTAGTACAAAGAAACCCAAAGCTTGTAAGAATTTCAACGTAAACTAGGACTACTACTAATTATGAAATAAAACAAAACAACCCCCCCCCCTCAAAGTTCCAATCCACCAAATATAAAGAAATGTAACCTTTTCAGCTGCAGAAGCTAAATGAAATCACATCTAAAATATCCAGAAGCTTTGCAACAATTTCATCAGTTCTGAGCACCTGGGTTTGGTGACTTTGGCAGAGATTTGTAAAAAGAAAATATTACCTATTCCTCCTTGAAGTGCTCAGTCCTTTTTATGTGTTTTCTCATATGTCAACAGAAAATAATTACTTGTAAATTTTATTTTGAAGCCAAAATACTGTTATCAACAGTTTTAACTTACATTGTTAAAAAATCATTGCCTATAGCTTTAAAAAAAAAAGACTCATAATTACATTACAAAGCTTCCATGTACCAGGCAGGAATACCCATATACCCGTATGCAAGTAGAATTTACATTGTATAATGTTAACAATATTGCTTGAGCAGAAAATCATTTAATTTTTAATCAGAAAACATGTGCTTTGGTACTGAAATTCTCAAGAGCAGTGTTTTCTGGGAAGGATAAAATCACTGCCAGTCTTTCAATAAAATTACTTATCACCTCTCGAGCTTGAAGAAGATTTGGCACATCTTTAAGCACATGTAGTGACTGATTCCTAGAATGAAGTGATATTACCCTTCTGAACACGTCAAAAATTTCAGATACCATTGACATTTTAAATCAGAGGGTTCTCAAATTTACTTTCATATCTACCATCAGCAACAGATCCTTGCCACGTACAAGCGTAGGAGGCAATAACTTCCCTGGGATTCATCTGCTTCTGAGTTTTACAGCCTCTGCTCTGTCCTTTACTAGAAGTGATGTTTGCTGCACAGCTATAGTACTGATTTTTAAGAACCAAAAGAGGCATCCTTAAAACATGAAGAAAGAAATCCAAAGTGTTATTGGTAAATTGACAGACTGTAACTTCTTCAATCCAGTTTTGAGTTAATCATTTAGCTTTTTGGGAGTGAACAAATTGGATCATTCTGGCAAGACAAAAGAAAGAAGCAGATTCTCTTTTTCATGTTCATATGTACTTTCTGAGCAACTTTTACTACAGGGAATGCCGTAGCAAAAATTCCCAAAGTTACTTGGAAAACCATGGAGGATTCTTTTTTATTTTTATGTGAGCAGATAGTGATAATATTTATTTCTCTACGATCAGCTGAAAGCACCTGTTTTTCTTCTCACCACCTGTCACGGTTTAAGGCTGGCCGGCAGACGCTCTCTGTTAACCCCGACCTTTCCCAGA